>NW_027501265.1:0-65189 GCF_021521415.1 Bidens hawaiensis | reverse complement strand
AACATCATTGAAGAACTTGATGTAGGTGTGCAAACACGTCATCAAGTTGCTTCCTCAAGTGAAAATAATGTATTGTGTGCCTATGCAGATCTCCATTCCTCTGGAATCGTAAATCTTGCCAAATGCACTTGTTTCCTATCCCAAGTAGAGCCTACAACGACTCGTATGGCACTTGAAGATCCTTCTTGGGTAGAAGCAATGCAAGAGGAATTGCAACAGTTTAACCAACTGGGTGTATGGGATCTTATTGATAAACCTTCTAGAGTTAAAAAGCCTATTCCGACTAAGTGGGTATTTAAATGTAAAAAGGACGATCGTGGAGTGATCGTGAGAAACAAAGCACGGCTAGTGGTGCAAGGTTTCCACCAGCAAGAGGGTATAGATTACACTGAGGTATATGCTCCAGTTGCAAGATTGGAAGCTATACAAATCTTTCTGGCTTATGCGGCTTACAAGAATATTAAAGTCTATCAAATGGATGTGAAAAGTGCTTTTCTCCATGGCAAATTACACGAGGAAGTGTTTGTTTTACAACCTCCTGGCTTTGAAGACCCTGATTATCCGGACCGAGTTTACCGCTTAAACAAGGCCCTGTATGGTCTATATCAAGCCCCGAGAGCTTGTATGGCACGCTTGCCGACCATCTGACTGATAACGGCTTCAAGAGAGGGACGGTCGATTGCGCTTTATTTTATTTGTGCGTTTGTTGATACGAACTTTGCTGATGAGAATATTTTTGAGGAGATGTTGGCCTTCATTCGTTCGCTCGCGTATCTACTATGTCGTCACAGCAAATCCGGACGTTCGGTTCAGCATCGTTCCGTCAGTTCTGGAACACTACTTGATACGTGGAGACAGAAAATCACATTGCTGAGGTGAATGCAAGACCAGTTGTGATATCAACTGAGACTATTCAGCGCGTGCTGAGGTTCGGTGATACTATTGATGACCCGAGTGAGTATCATAAGGAGATTATTAGAGGGTTATTTGGTCATTTGTTCTATGATGGTAATCTTGAGAGCTCCATGTGTAACAAGGCGAACTTGTGCCCCACATACAAGTACTTACTACATGTTCTTATACATTGCCTTGGTGGACGGAAAGGAGGTTTCGATGAATGTCGTATCATGCTTCATTAGGCTTTTGTTGCGTTAATCTGGAACAAACCCTTCAACTTTTCTGAGATGATCTTCTATCATCTCAAAGAAAATTGCCTTGTAGAGAAACGACGCACAAAATTCTAAATGTATCCTCAGTTTATCCAACCGTTTGTTCAAGATGCAATTCATGATTTGGTGATAGATCCAACACTAGTCGAGGATAAATTAAAGTTGGAGCACATGAAAGCGGATACAATGCGGAGGATGAAACAGTATCGCCAAGATCCTCCTCCAAGATTCAAACGTTTGATTAGTCATGTATCCAATCCTGATAATGAATGTCCTCATGATGATCGCTAGATCCACGACGACTCGGATTCTGAGCGTGAAGAAGGACCCGGTGGGAACAATGGTGATGATGGTGATGATGATGGTGGTGAGGGTGGTAATGATTATCCACAACATCGTGTGGAGGTTGAGGCAGCTGCTGTTGAAGCTGCTCAACGAAAAAGAAAAAGAGAAAGAGTTAGCTGGTGAAGGGTCCTCGAAGCGTCGAGTGACTACTGGAGCAGGTATTTCTTTTGGAGTTCAGCCTCCAAGGTCGTCTGTTATTCAACGGACCGGTGGTGTCGCGTACTACTAGAACCCCTGAATTTACGTTGACGACCACACTCACATCTGACCTAGGCTTGGCATGATCTCACAGTCAGTTTTATCTACATTGCCAAGGCCTACGACTGCTACATCGGTGGTTTCACAACACCGATGATGATGTCACCACCACCTATGGATATTTCATTTATGAGGCTCAATCGTCCTCAAGATCCTGTTCAGCCAATCCCTCCCTCGTTTCATGCCATGACACAGGATCAACAGATGAATATGCTCTTGAGCTTACTTCATTTTTATGAAAATCAGATGGTTGCTAACCGGTTGACTCAAGAGCGTATTATGGAAAATCAAAAGAAGCTATTGAGCTATGTCTCTTTTTGCCAAAAAGAGACCAAAGCCCTTCGTGAGATTGTTACATCTCAGGGGGGTGAAGCTAAAAGAACAAGAGGACATGATTCTGCAGCTTACATGTAAAGAAGATGAACTAAAGAAGCTCAGAAATGATGATGAAGATCCAGATGAGTCAGGTGCTGGGGGAAGTGAGACGAAACAAACTCACGGCTCATCCTCCGGTTCAGGCACGAGCCGGGCAGCTGGTAATGTTGACAGTCAGTTGGTCCTTTTTCAAGATTCAACGAATGTCAAGCCGATTGAGTCGATAAAGGCTGACACTGTTATATTCGTTGATGGTGAAGGAGTGATCAGAAGCATTGTGAATGCTAATGAGATTGAGGTGGGACAGTTTGTGGAACGGTCTTTAACACGAGAGCATATTTCTATACTGCTTGGTTTGAATGAAGATGAGCTATATGTGTTAGAGACTGAGGAGGATGTGGAAGTTGAGAACGACGTGAAAATTCTGAATGATCCAACGATTCAGATGAACACGTCATTTATTTATGAAGACGAGGAGGTAGAGATTGAGGACGTGACAGCTGAGGAATACCCTGATCTGTTTCAACGATCAAATGAGGGTGCTCCTGTATTCACTGAAGAAACTGTCAAAGCAGCCGAAGATCAGTTGGAGAAATACTCAAAGGGCAAAAGTGTTGATACAATATTTGATTCAAAGACTGATCCATCCATTACTAATATTCAAGGATGGTTTGCTTGTAGAGACAAGAGAGCTCGTAAGATTATTAGGTATGTTGATAAAGAGCTGAAAGTGGAAGCTGTTGCACGTGCTCAAGCTAATCAGATGACTTCCTTTAAAGCCATGTCTAAAGTAAGAGGTGACATTATTTCATGGCTTTATGATTCTAATTTAAAGGTTTGTATTGTTAAATGGGAGAACGGCGTCCAGTACTATGAAAAGATTACTGACGTTCTCTCATTACCGCGTTGGGATGTTCGTACTCTCACATGTCGACCTTTCATAAACCGTGGTGGGAATTACCAAGCAAATTGGTTTCACCAACATTTGCTGTTCGAGGTGAACCACGGGTTTAAATTCTTTAAGCCGCAGATACTAACCCGTAAACTTATTGACGAGATTGATCCAAGGACGGGTTGGAGGAAGCTCGTGCTTAAAGTAAAACCGCCAAGGACGATGAAGCGCGTTCCAGTCAAGACGCTGAATCAGCATATGTATTTATCTTTCAACCACTAGTATTATGATAATCGTATTGGCGAGGCCGTTATTCTTTTGGGAAAGGGCTTAAACACCGAGCTGATTAAGATTATTAATCCGATGTTGCTCGTGAACTTGACAGAGACCGACAATGATGTGTTGTTCAAGAATAAGATATTAATCGAGAGCCGTGAAGACTATGACCGAGCAATGTAGTTTCAACGTGTTGTTCGTGTGTGTGTCATGAGCATGGCATTCACAGCTGCATAGACTGGCAGTCAAAGTGCTTCAAATAATTAAAGACAAAGAGCTCAAGACGAGGGGGTGTCTGTTAGTGCATGGTTTTGCGTCTCAAGTATTTGTATTTATAGTTTTCTATTTATTAATGATAAAAAGATAATTATATTATCATATTAATCTAGTTCGCTAATGATAGTCTAGTTCGTTAAGGATGTTTAACGAACTAGAAGTTTAAGTTAATGTTCCTCCCAATTCGTTAAGGATGTTTAACGAATTGGAGGTTAGTTCGTTATGTTTATTTGTTTGTTATGTAATGTAACGAAGTGGAGACTAGTTCGTTACGGAATGTGTAACGAACTAGACTCCATCTTCTATATATAGAGGTAAACACTTCTGTTAATTTATGTTTTGACGTTAACGTATTGAACCTCTGTCCATTCTATCTCTCGATCAAAGCTTCATACATATAATCTGTCACAAATATATATATATATACACACATAATAGACCTAATATAATATATATACATACTAATTAAGAGTAATCATGAACTAGATCCGTGTTTATCGTATTCAGATCGTAGATCTCAGATATGAGTCGTTCATATATTCTCTCTATTTCTCATATATTTCCATCAATAGCAGTGACGTACAACAAGATATGACAAATATCAGTAAAAGCACTTTCTGGACCAAAAATTTATTGAATGTATAAGCCTAGACCATTATTTATGGGACTTGACTCGAACGTCTTCACATGAATTTATTTGGCCATGTTAGTCGTGTGAGTATTGGGGGATATTTGTGCAATTGGTAGTTACCGAGGACTACTCGCGATATTCATGGGTTTTTTTATGAGCACGAAGGGTCAGACAACCATTCTCGTTCAACAAATGATCACTAAGACCGAATCACTTTACAAATTGAAAGTGAGACGAATTCTATGTGATAATGAAACAGAACTCCATAATAGTATCATGGACTTCTTTTGTATTCAAATAGATATTCTTCATGAATATAATACTCCCTATATGCCACAATAGAACGAATCGTTTAACAGGTAAGAGGTGACGCGCGTAACACAAATATCAAACTTGAATACGACTCGTTTAACTACTTTATATGTCATGACTATAAGACAGTTTTAAGTTTTGTGTACCAATAAGGGATAATGAGGGAGTCTAGCCTACTAATTTCAATTATTTAAGAAAATAAAAAATTCACATACCGCACTTTTTTGATTAACAGGACTTATCGTATCTTTGACAGGTACCCAATTGCCAGCCCTAAGAACGATGTAGCTGAAAGGAACAATCAAACCTTAATTGAAGCGGCTAGAACCGTGCTTGTAGATTCAAAGTTAGCTGTGCAATTTTGGAATGAAGCTGTGAATATTGCTTGCTACATGCTTAACTGGGTTCTCACGGTTAGTAAGTTCAAGTAAGACGAGTTATGAACTTCTCAACCACCGTAAGCCGAATCTTCAATCTCATGATTTGTTTGGGTGTCCTTGCACAATGTTAAAAGGAGATGTTGAAAAGTTTAAGGAGAAAGCTATACAAGGTTACTTTTTTGGGTATGCTTCAACTAAGAAACGAGTTTTTAATCAATCCTCCGGGCATGCTGGAGAATAGTACCATGTTGATTGCCAAAGGTACACCACACCTCCTACTAGAAAGGAAGTACAAAATGAAGACTTGGTTCATTCATATCTGAAGAATGAATTGTTTTATTCTCCAAGTTCTTCTAATCGTCATTCTACTTCAGTACCTGCTCAACCTGAAGTTTCGGATGTGTTTTTTGATAAACCTGTTGATGCTGACTTTGAAGATTCAACATCAAAACCATGGGTTGGTAATCATGAAGATAATGAGGTTAATCCAAGTGAATCTTCCACCACAATAACATAACAAGCAACTGATATAAGCGACACCAAATTGCAAAACAATGTTGCCGTTCTTGAGCATCTGACTCTTCGGATTCATTCTTATCATCCCTTGGACAATATAATTGATGATTTGAATGAGGGAGTTTGTACACCCCATCAAATAGCAAATGTTGTTGAAGATCAATTGTTGTGTGTGTATGCATATCAAGGCCTCGGGAATACAAAGCATTGCCCAATACACTTACTTCATATTCCAAGTTGAGCCGGCTAGTGTGTCAATGGCATTACAAAAGTCGTCTTGGGTAGAAGGAATGTAAGATGAACTTCAGCAATTCGTTCATTTTGGTTTTTGGGATTTAGTTGAGCCCGATCGCATTCTAAGGTGATTCCTACGAAGTGGGTATTTAAGTGTAAGAAAGATGATCGGGGGTAATCATTTGAAACAAGGCAAGATGGTCCAATGGTTTAATCAACATGAAGGCATTAACTACAATGAAGTGCATGCTCTGGTTGCAAGACTCGAAGTTATACGAACTTTTCTCACCTATGTTGTTTACAAGAAGTTAAAAGTCTATCAAACGGACATAAACGTTGCGTTTTATAACGGGGTTATTAATGAAGAGGTATATGTGAAGCAGACTCTTGGTTTTAAAGATCTTGTTTAGCCTGAGCGTGTTTATTGATTAAACAAGGCTCTATTTTGTCGTCACTAAGCCCTGAAGGCTTGGTATAGTACATTGGCTGAACATTTGTTGGATAATGGGGTTTCAAGAGAGACTGTGGATTGTACTCTCTTCTACAAGGTTTTGAATGATGAGCTTCTTTTGGTCCATATTTATGTTGACGATATCATTTTTGGGTCGACAGACGACGAAATATTCAAAGAGTTCGAGAAGAAGATGCAGACAAAGTTCAAGATGAGTTTGATGGGAGAGATGAGTTTCGTTCTATGGTTGCAGGTTCATCAGTCTGATTCGGGAATTTTCATTGATTAGAAGAAATATGTGTACGGTGTCTTGATACGATTCAAGATAACTGTCAGAAAAGTGCTCTCGATTCCTCTTCCCGCGTGTCACAATTTGTCATCGGACAAATTGGAGGATACCGTTGATCTGACCCTCTATCGTTCTATGATTGGTTCATTAATTTATCTTATTACTTCTCGTCCTGATATTATGTTTGTTGTTTGTTTTTGTGTCAGGTATCATTCAAGTCCCCGAGTAACTCATCTTGCGGATGTTAAATAAATCTTTCATTATCAGAGGGGAAATCCAGACATCGGGTTATGGGACCTCAAGGACGATAATTTCAAGCTTATAGCTTATACAGAATTTGACTATGGAGGTTGCAATATTAATTTCACGTCAACCACGGCGGGTTGTGTAAGGCCCCGGTCCCGGTGCCCTACTTTAGAGTTGGATTTATTCGTAAACACAGTTCTAAATATCATAGTGAATTAAAACTTTTCACGGAATATAAAACATCAAACATTCATTACAAAATATTAAAATTATAACTTTTAACTTTCAAATTATCTTAACATAGAACATCAATACTTTTCTTCACTAGATGCCAGTCAGCTTAGTCCATGCTACGTGTCCCCCTCAAGCCAGCACCTTCATCTTATCTGCCTGCGTACATAATAAAAGTCAGCTATGCTGAGTGAGTACTAGTTAATCAGGAAACATACATCATTACATTCATATATATACATACACACACACACACACACACATATATATATATATGTGTAAATGTATCCGTAGATACATATTACATACTTAAGCTGCTTCATTCATTCATACATACATACTTCTACACTTTCGTACTTGCGTTCTTTCATACTTTCGTACTTACATTCTTTCATACTTTCATACTTTCTTCTTTTAGCTTAACTATACATATGTAATTATCTCTACGTTTAAAGAGTCTTTTGCCCTATAACCTTCGCACACATTATTAAGGTCTGCAACCCTTTAACCTTCGCAGATTTTAGAAGAGTCTGCAACCCTTTAACCTTTGCATATATTATTAGGGTCTGCAACCCTTTATCCTTCGCAGAATTTAGAAGATTCTACAACCCTTTAACTTTCGCGGATATTATTAGGGTCTGCAACCCTTTAACCTTCGCAGATATTATAAGGGTCTGCAACCCTTTATCCTTCGCATATATTATTAGGGTCTTTAACCATTAACCCTCACAGATATTACTAGGGTCTGCAACCCTTTAAGCGTACAACCAAACAAACTACACCACCATACATATCTTCCCACAATATCATGCATACCATACATACTCTTAACCCTTTCTATATCATTCAAATATTATTCATAACATTTATGTAGGATACACTTACCACTTAAGATAAGTGTATTAACTAAACACATAAGAGTATGCACACAGCCCCGAAAAACATAACAGAGATAAGGGGCTAGAAACTCCCCTGGATCCTGTTCTTCTATGAGTTAACAGTAATACCCTTCCTTAGTTGTGCACGGCTAACTGTGTAATAATTATAAGTATCAATTAACTACCTCTAACTATATCATCTAATCGAATCACAGTTCTAATCGCATGACAGTTCTAATCGAATGACCATTATAATCGAATGACAGTTCTAATCAAATAGAATTCGATTCGATTACTTTTCCCATTCGATTCGATTACTTTTTGTCTGTATCTTATTTTATTCCCATAATTTTCCATCCTTCTTTTCGACTCGTTTTGCCCGTCTTGCATAATAAATGAGCCTTGGACTTTAACAATATTGTTTCTCTGCACTAACTTGGTTCAAACGTTACCCGTTTATCCCGTTTCATTCCAAGAAACTTGTTTATGCTCATGTTTAAATTTTTCTCACATAATAAGGTCCGATTTACTATCCTACCAAGTTTCATGCAAAAAAACCAACTTCGTTTACCCGTCCTTTCAAGAACCAAACACTACTTGTTTTACCCGAAACAAACCAACTAACTCGTTTACTAGAAAGTTCATTACTTTTATCAATAATCGTGGTCCGTTCTATCATCCTATCAATTTTGATGCAAAACCGACTTTGTTTAGTAAACTTTTTTAACAAAAACACACATTTGAGGTTTATGTTCGAAATCATTCGAACAGACCAAAACCATATCAAATGAACTCGGAATTGAGTTATTTAAGAGGCCACGGAACAGTCTCGCCCTGATCTACAAGCCCATCATCTCGCCATCTCTGGAATACGCTGCTACAATCGTCGGAAAAGCTGAACAGTTTCCGGAAAAATTCATTTTTTGTTGTTACGGTTTTTCTGATAAAAACCAGACTTCCCGATCGCTGATCGAGGATATTATTGGTGGAAATCTTCATTTATATACCATGAACACTCAGTTAAAATTTGAAACCGATCCGACAGTTTGATTTCCAGAAATCGTCGTGTCTTTGTGGGTTATTTTCTCAAAACGAGAATTTATTAAAGAATCTGTTTGGAGGCTAGGATGATTGTAAATGAGATGGTGGCTACATTTATAGGAAGAGGGTAGGGTTTCGTATTTAACTTTTCATCTAATGACACTTATTCCCCTCCTACTTTAGATAATAACATTTAGCTTCTATAATTTAAATAAGCACAATTCCTTAAAATACAGACGAAACTTGGGATGTTACAGGTTGTCAATTTTTAGGAAACCAGCTTGTTTCTAGGTAGTGTAAGAAGAAGACGATGATCTCTACTTCAACCGCTGAAACTAAATACATGACAGCCTCAAGTTGTTTTTCATAGGTTTTATGGATCCAACAACATTTGCGAGATTACGATTTGAAATTTCTTACTACTCCTATTTTATTGATAACTCTGCTGCGATTTGTATTACGAAAAACCCCGTGCATCATTCAAAAACAAAACATATTGAAATTCGATATCACTTTATCCGTGATTGTTTTGAAAAGAAATTAATCTCATTGGAGAAAATTTACATGGATTTTCAAAAGGCTGATCTTTTTACCAAAGCGTTTGATAAAACAAGATTCATTTATTTGCTTGGTTTAAATGATCTAAAGAAGTTTTTAAAAATTCAATCGCTCGGTTGATCACATTTATTTCTTTGTACAATTTTTCACTTATTTGCTTTCATTATTTGTTTTTAGGGGGGAGAAAATATTTGAAAAATACAAAAAGAATGTGATTTTTGTTTGAGAAATATAAAAATCCAAATACATTGAAAACATAAAATTTTGAGAAATTTGATCCAACCTTATGGTAAATGATGATACATTGACTTAACGTACCTAGCACATGGACAAACTAGACTAAAATTATCGTAAGATTAAATGTATGATGTGTATGATACGCTTGACAAATCATATAAGTGTTGAAAAGATATAAACCTAAATGATTGCCAAATCAGTGTTACAACATCTTGAGGCATAATTAATATGTGCTTTTACGATTCCAAAAGTTTAAAGATTGTTGTGTGTACATGCGTTCATTTTGCAAAGAAATTCAGCTTATTTTTCTTTTTACTTTACAAAGAAATTCAAATTTATTTTTTCTTTATTTTTGCTCAAGTCTTGTATTTTCTTGTGGATAAGACTATCCGACCTGAGAGTTAAGACCCTGAGTATATGCTTTATTTTCTTTGATGTTTCGTATACAGCCTTGGGCTTTCTCCGTGCGACAATGAATTTTCCGACATGATTGTTAAGGCCTTATACACTTCAACTTATGTTAATGTTTTATTTTGATAAAATTGAACCTTATCTGCGTGTAGTAATATCGATCTTAAGTAAAAAATTTAACTTTCTGAGTTATTTACTTTTTATAATTTTTGCATGGGTCGTAACAAATCATGTTAAGAATGTGAAAATCAAAATTCATGTGAAATACATCGTATTAGATAAGAATTGTGTCTAAAAGGTGGCGTCCACTTAAGATTTGTGCTTAATTGAACCTTAAACGTATCGTAAAGCTACTGAAAGATTTATGTAAAGTTTAAAGTGGACAATTCTATGTGTAATTATCATTGAATTATGTGCAAAATAATGTCAAAATGAAAGTGTAGTGAAGTGCTCAAAGTAGTTATATATTTATTAACTAAAAATAAGCTAATCTAGACACTAAGTAATAATTCTAGACTCTTAACTTAACTAAAACTACTAATCGGCAAGTAAACCGGTCGACTCTAGTACAACTAAGTAAGTCCAGATATCGAACCCACGAGACTCTTTTAATTACGTAAACTAGCTAAATTAGACTTAACTATAGACGCGACCATTTATTTATTATTATTGGGGGTTTTACTAAACACTAATATTAAACTAATGATAAAACTAATTAATAAAACTTACGACGACTTAAATCTAGACTTAATTCAGATGATGACGAACAACCACCTAGGCTATAATCTCTAATGTATCAATTATCAAATGGTTGGAAAATTCTAAGTTACGGAACCGGGATCTTAAACTATTCACTTAATGGGAGACCGAACAGGACCCTTGACCCTTCTCAAGAAGACCCTATGGAATCCTATTAAGCTATTAAAAATACCTGTTTAATTAGACTCGCTTACGGTCACTAATTTATTTTATGACAAGTACCTTTATAAGAAATCCTACCTTACAGCGCAAAAATCAAAGGTAGTTTAAAGAATTCACTCGACTAGATAGACAAAGCTAATAAATCAAACCTAGACGGACTCCTTACAGAGAACTAAATCTAGCAATCTTAACCAACCAAGACCTATCACATTATCTATCACCTTACAGCTATTTAGATTAGCAGCACACTTAGGTCTACTTGATTTATTAATATTGTTCCTATTGTATTATTGCAAATCAACCATAAACTAGTCAAAAACACACAGTAGATGACCTAACAGAATCCTATTATACGACAGACAATCACCAAGGAAACTGTGAAACAATAAAACTCATCAAACAATCCTAAGCACACATATGCATCGAATGAATAATAGTAAACCTTTTACTTAATCATAAATCCATAAACGAAAACAAAGTCCAAGCCAAAATCCAAAATCAACAAAAGTTCATCATAAGCCTAGGCGGTCTAAGGGTTTAGCCAATAACCATACTCAAGAACAACCCAAAGTAAATAAGTGCAAATAATAAATTCATAATGAAAATAATATATTCGAACCAATAATAATGATACTTAGATGAGTAGGTGTTGAACCCGGACGCTCTCCGCTCGAACTAGCCCTACCTTCTTCCTTCTCTTTGGCTGCCACGTTCCTTTGATGTCTAACTATAGTCGACACCCTTAAGAATTTATAATAATGATCTACCACCAATTTCCTTTTTATATTGTTGCTATCCTCATAAATAATTCCCTACGTAGGTTTTTCAAACCTCCCTTCTTGATTCGGCCCACTTTATAGCCCACGAGTTTATTCCCTTTATTTGTGGCTCTACATAAATAAGTATATGGATAATAAATAAGTTATTTCAATTTAAAAGTGATGAAAAACCTCCCTTCTTGATTCGGCCCACTTTATAGCCCACGAGTTTATACCCTTTATTTGTGGCTCTACATAAATAAGTATATGGATAATAAATAAGTTATTTCAATTTAAAAGTGATGAAATAAGCCTATTTACTTGTATCGATTTATATCAAAGTCAACAGGCTAATTAACTTAATAAACTTAAATGTGACATCACATAATACGTTTAGATAACCTTTAGTTATATTTCATTACTTTAATTTCATACAAATTCATATTTTTGATACAAAGTAAATAATTAATATAAACTATATCATTTTAGCTCATTGTCTTATGAAAACCTTAAAAACTCATATTTGAACCCACTACGAATATTATTCAATAAAAATCTGGCTCAAAGTATTAAAAAGTGTAAGAAATATTTATATAATAATATGTATATTTTAGACCATTTCATGTAGTATAGGAGGTTACTAGTTAATACGATCTCATGTTGCAATCTTTCTCACGAAAATATGTATTGCTTAGCGTATTTTTTTTAATTGTTACTTTGATATCTGAAAAATACAAAAAACATTTTGGTGTGTTTTGACAAAAAAAAATTGTAACATTCGTTACTTTTCGAACCCGCCCCGTTCTATATATTCGAATCCTCATATATAGGGTATGTTTGGCAAAACTAGCTGGTAGCTGTAGCTGGAAGCTGCTAGCTGGTGGCTAGAAGCTGATGCCTGGAAGCTGTAGCTGGAAGCTGGTAGCTGTAGCTTTTTAGATATATTTAGATGTTTGGCAGGGTAGCTGAACCTTTTAATAAAATGTATAAAATTACTAAAATGGGCATAACTATAAACAAAAATAGTAAATGTATTTATTTTGGAAGGTTATTTCAGTAAATTAATATACTAAAAGCTTGTAGCTCTTTCTAAATTCTACTAGTAGAAGCTTTAAGCTTTAAGCTTTTTCTCCTGACCTAAAAACTTCCAGCTCCTTGAACCAAACAAGGCTTTTAATTGAGTAGGAGCTTTTTCTTAAAAGCTTGAAGCTTGTAGCTCCTAAAAGCTCCTAAAAACTTCATGCCAAACATACCCATAATGTTGTCCTTGTTATATTTATTTTGTTACAGACGGTCGTATTTAATTTCTTCAATAACGAATTATTTAAAAGTGCAATCTCAACCCCTTAACATAGTTCTTTTACAACTTTCGTCCAACAAGCTAACACCAGGGACTAGTTTGCAATTACCAAAAACCTTATTTACCCTTTCCTTTTTCCTCCGCGTCACCACCGACACCATCAAACTTTTAATTAATGGCTACTCGTTTCTTTTTTATCAACCGAACACCATCAAACTTTTAATTATAATTACCGTATCACTTAATATTTTCTTTATTAGCTTAAACTAATCGCATCTTTGTTTTAGGAAAAAAAACGAAGAAAACCCGATTTATTTATAATATTAAAATCTTTATTAAAACCCTAACAATTCCAAATCCGTTATAAACCCGTCATATTGTGTTCACTCTCGTTAGGATCATTTATTTTGTTCAAGCATTTAAATTTATTGAAAATTGTCAAGAATTCTCGCATGACCAATCGACTCTCTTAACCCATCTATCTGTTACCGCCTTTATATTCCAGCTAAGTTTGCATACCCTTTTTTTTATCTTTTACACATTTTATGGGTAGCATGTATACCTTTATACATTACTTATGTTTCTGACCGCATCTTTTCAAACACAATTCAGTTTATGTTTATTTGTGATAATTGCATTATCTATGACTATGCTCTATGTGCTTAAGGGTTTATCTTATGTTTGGTGGTTGGTATCTCATCCACATCTATTCTCATCTAGTATGATCATACATGTATCCAAGTACGTTGATTTTGTATCAACAAGAACGAGTCCACATCTATTTAGTTGCTTACATATTCATAAGATTTGTAATGCTTACCATTTACATATGAATTTTGATTTACCTATATATATATATATATATAATATCATACATAATATCATTACAGAAATCTAAACTTATTTAAAAACTTGAAGGAACCCTTGAAAACTAACTTTTTTTATAAAATCTTTTGTATGTTAATGTTGTTTGAGTGTAGTTCTATCATTTTTTTATATCTATATTTACATTTACAATTTTGATAATGATTTTTTATACATATCTATGTTTTTTTACACATATGTAAACTTGTTATTAATATATGTAATTAAAAAGTATATATGAAATATGATAAAACTACTCTTAGATAATGTTAATATATAAAAAAAATTATAAAAATGTTTGGTTGTCAAGAGTTCCTAAAAGTTCTTAACTTTTTTAGAGTTCTTAAATGATACCAGCCATATATATATATATATATATATATATATATATATATATAAACTAACTTTTTTGTTAAGAGTTACTAAAGTTATGTATTTTCACCAACATTCTTATTGACAAACTCTATTTTCATACATGCTACAGGTACAAGTAGTGATATTGTTTGAAGATCGAAGATATTTGTTTTACATTAGGATATTCATTTAAAATACAAACTTATGATGTATTTATTTTGATATTGAATTTTTGTACTTGTTTAATGTTAATGAAATTAAATAATTATTGTCTCTTTAATTAGTGTCTTTTGAACTACTATGCAATCAATATATTACACTCCGACATGTTCCGTTGCCTTTGGTCGGGGTGTGACAGACGCTTTGAAAAGGCTAAAAAGATTTTGTTTCTGCTTTATTTTTTATTACCGAGCTGTGCGAATTAAATGATTAAAATCTTGAATTTTACCAATCTTTGTTCAAAAATTTTACCCATGCTTGTGAATGATAGATTGAGTTTTTACTTCGAATGTTAAGGGTTGATGGGTGAAATTATAATAATTGCGGGGTTCATTGGGTTAAAATCCATTCCATAAGCTACTTTCAGTCCTCGTTCGCTAGATTTTTCAGTGAATGGAACCTATTCGCTAGATTACACAACGAAAGATCATTCACTGAGTTTCTTCTTTAGATGGTTCCTTGTTCGCTAAATGGTTAGCGAATGAAGGCTTATATGCTAGATTGATAGCGAATGAAGGTTCATTCGCTAAGAATTTAGCGAATGAGACCTTTCGCCTCATGGGGTTGCGTGCAAACGTTGTACTGCATAAAAATATTAAATCTAACGAATGGATACTCGTTCGTCCTGTATTGATTTCCTCGTTTATCTCTTTCTTTAGCTGTACCCTCGCCAAATTTTTCTATGAATTATTGTATATTTTGATCTTCTGTTATCGTTCGTCGTCATTATCATCTGTAGGTATAAGATGATTTGTATTGAATTATTATTGGATGACTGGACAGATATGTGGACTAAACCATTAGAACCCTTACCGCACAATGATGGATTCAGTTGGCACTTAAAACTTGTTTTACTTTAAATTTAATTAATATTTTTGGCTTAGCGATTGTTTTAATGTTAATTGTCAATGTCTTAGGGTTAATTGATATTCTAATATGGGTTTGACTTTTTCATTGTTCATCATGCTTGTTTGACTCCTTCGCCAAAGTCAAATTCATTAGCTATGTATTAGACATTCACCAAAAATTTGAGTCATTCGCTAATCCGTTCGTTATATGGTCTTTCGTTTATTTTTTAGTGAATGGATGATGTAACGAATGAAGTTCTTTCGCTGACTAATTTCAGCATATGGATCAGATTTCTTGTTTTGTTGGTTTGGTTAGCGAATGAACCATTCGCTAATGATTCTTTGCGAATAGATACTCATTTGCTACAATATGAAGAGAATGGATCTAATCTCATTCGCTATACATTAATTTTGATGAATGAGAGGCATTTAAGTCATTTGAAGTGAATTTCAAGTATAATAATCTCGTTTAGCAGTAATGGCTGACCAAGAATAGATTAACATGTCTAAGGGTCAGCCCGAGCATCAACAGGTTCAGCAACAGGGTTAAGAACCTGCTCATAACAAGAGCAGGCTGCCGCTACAAGATAGGTGGTGGGACCCGAACATAAGTGGCGTTTCTTGGACAGAATTTCGCATTGCGCAACTTTCTCGGTAATTATCAGATCTTGCGCCAATCAAGAATTTATCGAGCCATTTCTACTAATCTTCCGGCTTATTACGGTATTGATGTATAGTTTATACATCTTTTCAGCACTAAATTATCTCCAAATAAGCATAACATCGGCAAATATATTAGAATAAATAACCACTAATGTTTATAATTTCTATCTATAGGTAAATATAGCCCTAAGGAATAAAAGAGTTGATATACGAAGATAAACGGAGATAACGGTGAAAATAAATTCAACACACCCCATAGTAAATTAAGACATGGCCATGCCTAGAGCATTCGAAGTAAAGACAAAAATCAGTAAGCCAAAACATGACTATGTTAACTTAAACACACCCATGTTATCAAGAATAAAAGGAAAAAGACAACACAGAAGATTTTGAAGAAAAACATGGTCATGCATTCCCAAAACACGGGCATGTCTTCAGTACAAGAGAAAAGGAAAAAAATGGAGGAGTTTTGGACTGTTGTGGACCCACCACGGCAGTGCCCAACTAAGCATGGTCGTGTTAACCCATGTTGTACAAACTGATGATGAAGCATTTAATGCAGCGAGACAAAAAAGTCACCATGGTCGTGTTATGCTAAACACGGTCGTGTTATGGGCACTTGGACAGCCTATAAATTAAATGCTCATATCCTTCATTCAATATATCTTCCAATCTTATTTACTTCAATTCAACCACCTCTTTTCACCACCATTAATAAGGGAATTATCCCATCCATCCAACCCTTGAAGATTAAGGAGACTAAGTTATTGGATGAAGTCATTAGCATTAAAGCTTGGTCATCTAAATTGGTTATATTGTTTCAATTTGATCAAGTTTGTATCTATTACTTTGATTATTAACA
The DNA here is from genome assembly GCF_021521415.1 of Bidens hawaiensis. Lineage (NCBI taxonomy): Eukaryota > Viridiplantae > Streptophyta > Magnoliopsida > Asterales > Asteraceae > Bidens > Bidens hawaiensis. The sequence goes on along the minus strand of NW_027501265.1, from coordinate 48,394 downwards.
TTGTGTTTATTATTGGCTAAACTTTCATAGTATCATCTTGGTTAATAATGAATATTAGATAAAGTTTAATAATGATAGTGAAACATGTGATTGGTTTTTAATAAGTAATGGTTATGTTGCAGTTATCACTTGACGAGGAATATTAAAATACTCTTAAAATATACCCTAAGTGCCAAGCTTGATGATAAGCTGAGAAATTGCTAGTTTTGAGAAGTCTTGGCGAACCTTAAAATAAACACTAAGTACCGAGATTGACGATAAGCCGGGGAACTGCCACTCTTGTAATGGCTTGGTTATTAAAATAAGAATCTTTAAAAGAGCTGCCAACTTCCGAGCTTGATGTTAAGTCAATAAATCGTCATTCTTGTAAGGACTTGGTCGGGGAAAAAACATGAATCTTAATATTGACATGGACTAAGTGAAATATTAGTAGTGATTAATCATTTTAAATTGGACTTATCAACAATGTTTGTGGAAACGGATTGTTGATATTCACCCACTTAATTCAGTTTATTACTCATGGGGTGAGTGTGCAACATAACCTATTTTAACAGCTCTTGGGTGGTTATTACATGAGTTCTATAATTTTCCAAGAGTTGTGTGGATTATGATTTGGTAATACGAAGTTAATCCTATATGACTCAACTAATATTAATTGATATTTTATGTATAATACAAAGGTGATTTTTACTAAGTATCAAGGACAATTCACTTATAATTTAAGTGATTGTCTTATCTTTAAAGTGAGTTATCTTATAAATATTTATCGTAAACCACTTGCTTACATAAAATGATGTTTTAGTGGAGATCATGAAGTTATACATATCTCTTTCTTTAATTATCATGGAATAACATGACTTAGGAATAAGGTGTTATTCCCACATTTTATCACCATAGAAAGCTAATATCACATTTTTACTAATTCATTGTTAAACCAAAGTTAAGAGGAGTTTGAACCAAGATGATGCACTTCTATCTTTGATCTTCTACCTAAAAAAATATAAAAACCTAAAAATATTGTCTTTTAATTTATATATTTAATTTCGTTAAACTTATTTTTAAAAAACAAAACCAATTTGATATTCACTTCCGGTTAAAATAAATACAATGATTTAGTAGTAAAAGTCAAAGTGTGTCTATGGATCGATACTTGGTTCTTACCTATATTTTCATACATATACGATACGTATGCTTGCCTATTTATGTGTGGTTTAGTTAAGATTATAATCATTTTTATAAATTTAAAACTAGACACTGTGTGAACAAACCTTTGAAAAACTTAACACCTTTTTCTACTACATCCACATTGCATCAAGTATCATCTGGCTTTTTTGGGAGACGGATCGTTATGTATCTACCCAGAATCGTAATGTTGCTACTATTCAATGACATGAGATCATTATCACTCCTCAGATTATTCAAGATACATTGTTGTTTGGCGACAATGACAACTATGTGTATACATTCGACAAGGAGTTGATTCAGGGATTGTTTCAAAGATTGAAGTATGACGGGAAATTTAACGACTCTCAATACAAAAAAGCTAATATTTTTGAGCCGTATAAGTATCTTATGCATGTGCTTATTCATTTTCTTGGAAATAGACGTGGTGGGTTTGATCAATGTAGAATCATTCTACAAACAGCAATCGAGGCGCTTGTGTTGAACAAACCATTTAATTTTTCTGAGATGATCTTTTTTCCTTTTGAAAGAGAACTACACTAACAAAAAGGATACATTTTTAATGTATCCGTGGTTCCTCCAAATGTTTATCAACAAATTGGTGTCGAACTTTCCAAAAGATCCGCAAAACATACAAGATGTGATATTTATCAAGCTGATGAACGAAGACACGATGAAACGGATCATGGTTTATAGGGGAAACACATAAAAGACTAAGCCGGCCATAAACGTTTACTTGGGTACTTGATTGATCCGAGATACAAACCAACACTTAATGATCACTGGATCCATGATGATTCTGATTTTAAAAAGGAAGATGGTGGTGGTGGTGCTGGTGGTGGTAAAAAGGGTGATGATGGTAATGATTAGGTCTAACATATCGTTTATACCCGTACACGATAAGACATGAACACCTTAAAACATGAACAAGAAGTATATATGACATGAAAACTTGTGTACATGTATCCCAAACACAAACACGAACCTGTTATCACTTGGTATACATGTTTAAACATGATAATACACGATAAACTATAAAGATCTAAAAACTCGATGAATAATACATATGTAGTAAATTTGAATCCAAGTAGATATTACTAACTTACTAAGTAGTGTTAACGATGAGGCAGCAAGCTGTGATGACCGGAGGAAGCACCAGCGGCTGCGGAGCCGAAGTTCATAGGAGACGTTGATGGCCAGAGATCTGATATAATGATATTTATATATATTTCCCTTGTATATTCTATATAATATTTTATTAGTTTTTGTTCATTTTTAGTTAAGATTTGTATAATACTAACATTTTTGTGTTTTGTAGGTTCCGGAAGTTGAACGTAGTAGAAAAGGGCAAACAAACGAGTCAAAATACGCTAAAACTAGAAGCCAGAATGAAAAAGGAAGGAACTAGTGAGATAGTCGGTCGGACCGTGTGACAATCTCAATTTCAGGTTAACTCCGTTAACTCAACCCCGTCAATTCAAACTTAAGATCATTGAATCTATAACGCACACTTCATTACATTTAAACTAGGGTTTAAATGACGCTTAACTCTTACTACATGTGTAGTCTTTCGGAAATTGCACCGAAACGCAAACGAGTTGACGCAAATGATTGGTGAATAAACGAAAAACGTCAAAACAATTATTATGTGATAATTATGTGTAGACTTATGTGTTATGTGATAACATAGTATAAAACGCTAACTCAAGATGTAAACAAGTTAGTTAAGCAAGATAAGTAATACTTAAAAGTGGAGGGGCCAAAGTGTAACATAGTATTCTATAAATAATAATAATAACTAAACCCTAACTTATTTTCTTTTCCCCACAAGTCCCGATCGGAAACTCTCCTCCCCTCCCTTGGCTGCCGTCACCTATACACACACATACAACCAAGAATTCAAGTATTTGATTGAAGAATTAGGTGCTAGGAAGGTATAATCGATTATCCTATGCATCCTTTATACTTAATCTTGACTTTATTGGGTTAATTATAAACCCTAGCTGCCGATTTTTATATGGTTTTGTGTTCATATGATTTTGTTTGATTGGATGATGTATTGATGATGATTTGATAACTAGATTGAATATTGTTACATGTTAATTGCTTGTGTCTTTGATTTGAGTTCAAACAAAAACCCTAATCATGTATGTAAGGTGTAATTGATATGCATAGATAGTGATTATGGAGTCTAGAGTGTTATATGAATGCATGATGGTCCATAGATAGTTGATATGTTGAGTTTGGATGCAAACAGTTTCTGGACAGATTGTGTTATTGATGTTTAATTGACTGTAACGAGGTGTAAATTTGAAAATTGGTTGAGATTATTGATACTACTGTAAACTAGGTTGAGTCTAGTTTCTAAAGAATATAAACTTGTAATTTTTGGACAAGTAAAGGTTAACTTTTATGATTTTACAAAAACGTTGTGCAAAGCTGAGCTGTTAGACCAGCTGTTAGGTTGTTTTGTAAATGTTATATCTCATGAACTACGAGACCAATTGGGTTGGTTCCACTTCTGGAAGTTGACTTATTGAGTTAGGAACCTAACCCAAGTGGTCTTGCATTTATTGGATTTTTCATTTAACGGGAATTTCAAATAAAATTCTGTTGCGCATGAATTTGACTGTTATGAGTTTTCTGTAATGATTTGATGATTGTGAGAAACCTATGTGAAATAAAAATATAATAAAATATGTTCTGGAAACCTAAGACATATATGCCTCTGTGATGATTTTTGGTAAATTAATTGTGATGCTATGATTGGTGAGATAGTACAATCTTTCAAGTAGAATTTCTGTCTCGGTGAAACTAGCTGCTGAATGTTGTAAAAATACATGAAACATGATACTTGCTATATAATTGTTATGTTTTGACCAAATTGCCCTTGCGGGGAATAATTGCTAATTGATTGTCATAATTTGACCAAATTGTCCTCGTGGGGAATAATGGCTAGTTAATTGTTATGTGTTGACCAAATTGCCCTTACGGGGAGTAATTGCTAGTGATGTACTTTATGAATACATGACACGTATATAATTGCTTACACATGTAACATATCACAAATACCTTTGTTAAAGTCACACACGATTCACAAACGAAACACGAAACATGTTATGTGCATAGGTATTATGTGCTGGGTCTAGAGACTCGATAATATTCCGACACTTAGAAAAATCTCTTTATTGTTTTAGAACGCTAGAGAGAGTTTTTCTGTGACGCGCATCTTGGTGAATTTTTTGGGAATACTTCGCAAACAGTGAGTTTCACTTTCCCCTTTTTAAACTTTTTAAACGCTTTTCACTTGGGGGAGATAACATACTCCGAAACGCATTTAAGATTTTGTTAATATAGATTATATATCACTTGTAAAGACTAAGTGGCAAACGCGTTAACTAAAGTCCTTCATTCACATCGAACCGTTTAATATTGGATAATAGCGAGTCATTGTTGAGTAGTACTACTGGGTTTGACAAACCCCACCCAACGCTAAACTCTACTGGAGGTCGAGTGGGTGTAATCTTGGCTAAACACATACCATGGTCGGGATAGACCTGGTGGCAAGGCAAATGATAAACAGTCAGCTTCGGTGTCGAACACTTAGTGATACTTGTTTTATAGGCTAGCTACCTATAGATATATAATTGACATAACACTATCTGGTAACGCAAAACGCTGTAACGCAAAACGCTGTAACGCAAAACGCTGAACGCAAACGCTAAACGCCTTATTTTTATATAACTTGTGAACTCACCAACCTTGTGTTGACACTTTTAGTATGTTATTCTCAGGTAGCCGAGGCGGGCGCGCGGTTTAGGAACATGCATTGCTTGAAACACTTTTAATTAGGCATGCTTATTTTAAACTGTTATCACTGGGTTTTAAGTCGTCCTGCGTGACGCAACATTGGTTTCTATGGTTTTACGCTTCCGCATTTAATTACTCGTAAACGTTTTCATGGTTTTGAAACTTTGTTTTATGGTTTGATTATAACTAATGATTCCGATCCTGTTAGTTCACACCCTCTGACGGTAAAACTCCGTTAGTGGATTTTGAGGGTGTGACAGATTGGTATCAGAGCCATTGGTTATAGCGAACTAGAAGCTGCATGCATACTAGACTATAACCGCGACGACCCATTAGTTATAATGATACGCACTCCATAGATTAGTGTAGTCTTTGTTATCTTATCTCTTTACCTCTTTCACTCATACGCGCGCGCATACACGGCTTACCTGTAGGAATGTCGACGCCGCCACCCTCATCCTCATCTGATCCGATGACTCATGCTTACGGGAAGGAACCGCAAGATACCTACCGCATCGCCGCCCCGTGTAGTCCCGGAACTCGAAGCTCCCGCACCGAAGAGGTACCGCCTATCCGGAGGCATATACGAAAACGACGTTAGCTGGGATTGGTACCCTAACATGATCAGACGTATGGTCTATCGCGAACAAGTTCCCCCGTTACCTCACCCGAACCATCCTGCTTATCCCAACACCCTACCACCCATAACCGAACCTGTAGAGCGAGTTCTCGCAGCTGTTGTTTCATGTTTGGAGCGTGACGTGGGTTACATGCGCTATACGAGAGCGAACGTTTCTGGACTGCTAAAGGACTCGAACCGAGATAGCATTAGAGCGTTGCGATGTCTTACAAATGCAAATTGCTCAGAACGCAGCAGAACCTGAGGCCGAGCCTGAGGCAGAGTCTGAAGAGGAACCTGAAGAAGATCCCGAAGAGGAGCCCGAGGAAGATCCCGAGGAGGAACCCGAAGAGGAACCGGTGGAAGAACCGGCTGAGCCGGAGGCACACTCAGAGGTGTCCTCAGACGATGACATCTGAGAATGATAACACCTAGATGTCTGGAAGAAACGCTGGACACGGTCGCGGTAACATCAACTTGACTGCAGCAGAACTCCAAACTCTGCTGAACGACCATGCAGCGGCCGCTTTAGCCGCACATGTTCAGAACCAAGCCGGAGGTCCAAGTGGAACGTGTACCTTCAAGAATTACCTTGACTGCAAGCCAGTTCATTTAAGGGCACTGAGGGAGCTATAGGCTTCCTGCATTGGGCTGAGAAGGCCGAGTCGGCATTTGAGATGTGTAATTGTCCCCCTGCCAGTAGGGTCAAATTCGCTGCTGGAACACTGGAGGATTCTGCTCTCACTTGGTGGAATTCGAACGTGCAGATCCTTGGATTGGAACTGGCTAACGCTATGAACTGGGAGGAGTTCAAGAACATGATGCGAGAGGAGTACTGTCCAAGAGAAGAGATTTCAAAGTTGGAGTCAGAATTTTGGTCGCTGAAGATGGTGGGCTCAGAAATCGAAGCCTACACTACTCGTTCTCACGAGTTAGCGGTGATGTGTCTGCGGATGGTAGATCCGCCGAGTAAGAGGATTGAAATGCATATTGATGGGTTAGCACCGCAGATGCAGGGCATGATGACGTCTTCCAGACCAGCCACGATTCAACAGGCGATCTGTTTAGCTCACAAACTGACGGATCAAGTTGTGACCTAAGGTGCGTTACCACCTAGGGGTTCAACCACTAAAGCCCGTGACAACCGGAGTAATGACAACAACAGCAACAGCAACCCGAGCAGCGGAAAGAGAAAGTTTGACAACACCAGATCCTCGTCCTCGAACCTCCCACGGCAACAACACTACCGTAAGCCCGAATTCACTCGGAACTTTAACAATCAGAGTCACAACAACAATAACAACGGTAGCGGGCAGTGTTCGAGCGGATATGCTGGGAAATATCCGAAGTGCAATAGGTGCAACTATCATCATGTTGGCCCGTGTGACCGTGTCAAGTGTCAGAGATGCGGAAAGATGGGTCACCAGGCGAAGGAATGTAGAGGAGACCTTGCGGCAAAGGGTGCTCCTAAGCCACCTATGACGACGAAGGGATGTTTCGAATGTGGGCAGGAAGGTCATTTCAGGAAAGATTGCCCCAAGCTGAAACAGAACGACAACAACGGAGGTAACGGAAGTGGCAGTAGTGGTGGAAGCAATGGCAAAGGAAGAGCTTTCGTTATTGGGTCGGGTCAAGCCCGCAATGATCCGTACGTAGTGACTGGTAAGTTCCCTGTGAACGATTGTTTTGCTTCTGTATTGTTTGACACTGGAGCTGATAGGAGTTTTGTGTCGAAAGCCTTTAGTCAACTCTTAGACTTAACTCCAACCCCGTTAGATACTAAGTTTCCAGTAGAATTAGCCGACGGAAGGTCTGTAGAAACGACTCATGTACTTGCGGGATGTAAGTTAAAACTGTCAGGTCATGTCTTTGATATCGACCTTATTCCTTTTTCGCTTAGTAATTTCGATGTCGTTGTCGGCATGGACTGGTTATCCGAGAACCGAGCGGAGATTATATGTCACGACAAGATAATTCACATTACTACCCCTTCCGGCGAGATCATTTCGGTCCAAGGTGAGAGAAGCGGCATGACCACCAGCGTCATTACCCTCATGAAGGCGCAGAAGTACCTGCGAAAGGGTCATCCGGCAGTTTTGGCGCAGATTGTTGAGAAACCCGCGGAGGAGAAACGAGTTGAAGATATACCTGTTGTGCGAGATTTTCCGGAAGTTTTCCCGGAGGATTTGCCCAGACTCCCTCCTGTACGACAAGTCGAATTCCAAATCGAGTTGACACCCGGTGCAGCACCCATAGCACGAGCCCCGTATCGGCTCGCACCGGCGGAGCTTCAGGAGTTGTCCACTCAGTCGCAAGATTTGTTGGATAAGGGTTTTATCCGACCTAGCTCATCGCCATGGGGAGCCCCTGTCTTATTTGTCCGAAAGAAGGACGAGACTTTCCGCATGTGTATCGACTGCCGGGAGTTGAACAAGGTGACGGTCAAGAACCGTTATCCCTTACCCCGAATTGATGATTTGTTTGACCAACTTCAAGGATCGAGTTATTACTCGAAGATCGATCTGCGATCCGGTTACCACCAACTGAGAGTGCGCGAAGAAGATATCTCCAAGACGGCTTTCAGAACACGGTATGGTCACTACGAGTTTTCGGTTATGCCTTTTGGACTAACCAACGCACCAGCCGTATTTATGGATCTCATGAATCGAGCATGCAAGGCGTACCTCGACAAGTTTGTGATTGTTTTCATTGATGATATTCTCGTCTACTCCAAGAACGAGGCTGACCACGAAGAGCACTTGAGGTTAATTCTGGAATTGTTGAAAAAGGAACAACTGTATGCTAAACTCTCGAAATGTGAGTTTTGGCTTCGCGAGGTTCACTTTTTAGGACATGTGATCAACGAGAATGGTATCCATGTCGATCCCGGTAAGGTAAAGGCCATCAAAAACTGGGAAGCACCTAAGACTCCGACTGAGGTGCGGCAATTCCTAGGACTGGACGGCTACTACCGACGTTTCATCGAGGGATTTTCAAAGATTGCTCAACCCCTCACCGCTTTGACTCACAAAGGCACTAAGTACAATTGGGGTGACGCGCAAGAATCCGCTTTTCAACTGTTGAAAACCAAACTCTGTAGCGCCCATATTCTAGCCCTTCCCGAGGGAACGGAAAATTTTGAGGTACATTGTGACTCATCGATACAAGGACTCGGCTGTGTGCTGATGCAACTCGAGAAGGTTATAGCTTACGCCTCTCGACAACTACGGGTTCACGAGAAGAACTACACAACCCATGATTTGGAACTCGGAGCTGTGGTGTTTGCCCTGAAGATATGGAGGCATTACTTGTACGGTACCAAGTTTACCATTTACACCGACCACAAGAGTCTCCAACATATCTACGATCAGAAGGAGCTGAACATGCGACAGCGTCGTTGGGTCAAACTGCTTAAGGATTATGATTGTGCCATCAAGTATCACCCTGGCAAGGCCAATGTAGTGGCCGACGCCCTCAGCAGGAAAGAAACAGATAAACCCAGACGAGTGCGAGCATTGCAACTCACGATTCATGCCAACTTACCTGACCAGATTCGCGAGGCGCAACACGAAGCTTTGAAAGATGATAATCTTCCATCGGAACTCATGCGGGGCATGAACAAGCAACTTGAAACCAGATTGGACGGGGTCCGATATTTTGAGAACCGGATTTGGGTTCCACGGTTCGGAGAGTTGAGAACTCTGGTAATGGACGAGGCACACAAGTCCTGATATTCTATCCACCCTGGCTCAGATAAAATGTATCATGATTTAAAGGCACTTTACTGGTGGCCGAACATGAAAGCCGACATTGCCACCTACGTGAGCAAATGTTTGACTTGCGCCCAAATCAAAGTAGAATACCAGAAACCATCTAGTCTACTGCAACAACCGGAACTCCCAATGTGGAAATGGGAACACATCTCAATGGATTTTATTACGGGTCTACCTAAAACACCGACGGGATGCGATACCATCTGGGTGATCGTTGACCGGTTGACTAAGTCTGCACACTTCTTAGCGATTAAGGAATCGGACAAAATGGAGAGACTGACTCGTGTTTACATGAAAGAAATGGTGTCTAGACACGGAGTGCCTGTCTCAATCATTTCTGATCGAGATTCTCGTTTCACTTCGCACTTTTGGAAGTCGCTGCAAAGCGCACTAGGCACCCGTCTTGATATGAGCACAGCATACCATCCTCAGACGGATGGGCAAGTGAACGAACTATTCAGACCCTGGAGGATATGTTGTGTGCATGCGTATTGGATTTCGGAAAAAGTTGGGAACCTCACTTACCTTTGGTAGAGTTTTCGTATAATAACAGCTACCACGCAAGTATTAAAGCAGCGCCGTTTGAAGAGTTGTACGGGCGGAAGTGTCGATCACCACTCTGCTGGGCAAAGGTGGGTGACAGCCAAATCACTGGTCCAGAACTGGTACTCGAAACTTCGGAAAAGATTATTCAAATCCAAAATCGCATGGCAGCAGCACGAGATCGCCAAAAGAGTTACGCCGACAAGCGCCGAAAGCCTCTCGAATTTCAAGTGAATGACCAAGTGTTACTCAAAGTCTCACCTTGGAAAGGTGTGGTTCGCTTTGGAAAGCGAAACAAACTCAACCCACGATATGTTGGTCCCTATCGAATAACTGAGCGCATTGGTCAGGTGGCGTACCGACTAGACCTACCAACGGAACTCAGTGGCGTACACAATGTATTCCACGTGTCCAATTTGAAGAAATGCCTATCTGATGAAACCCAAGTAGTCCCTTTGGAGGAACTACAAGTTGATGAACAGTTACGTTTCATTGAAGAACCAGTCGAAGTTTTGGATTGGGAAACCAAAACGCTCAAGCACAGCAAAATTCCAATCGTTAAAGTTCGTTGGAACTCGAGACGTGGACCGGAGTTCACGTGGGAACGCGAGGATCAAATGATGAAAAAGTATCCTCACCTTTTTGAAGGGCTAACCAAACACAGAAAACAGCGAAACCCGGCAAACCGTCAGAAATCACCGGAGGTATGAATTAAATTTCGGGACGAAATTTCTTTCTACTAGGGGATGATATGACAAACTGAAATTTTTCTTACTTTTTCAGACACTCATCACGACTTGACTCAAATTTTCGGGACGAAAATTCTTTAACATGGGAATGATGTGACAATCGTCAATTTCAGGTTAACTCCGTTAACTCAACCACGTCAATTCAAACTTAAGATCATTGAATCTATAACGCACACTTCATTACATTTAAACTAGGGTTTAAATGACACTTAACACTAACTACATGTGTAGTCTTTCGGGAATTGCACCGAAAGGCAAACGAGTTGACGCAAATGATTGGTGAATAAACGAAAAACGTCAAAACAATAATTATGTGATAATTATGTGTAGACTTATGTGTTATGTGATAACATAGTATAAAACGCTAACTCAAGATGTAAACAAGTTAGTTAAGCTAGATAAGTAATACTTAGAAGTGGAGGGGCCAAAGTGTAACATAGTATTCTATAAATAATAATAATAACTAAACCCTAACTTATTTTCTTTTCCCCACAAGTCCCGATCGGAAACTCTCCTCCCCCTCCCTTGGCTGCCGTCACCTATACACACACATACAACCAAGAATTCAAGTGTTTGATTGAAGAATTAGGTGCTAGAAAGGTATAATCGATTATCCTATGCATCCTTTATACTTAATCTTGACTTTTATTGGGTTAATTATAAACCCTAGCTGCCGATTTTTATATGGTTTTGTGTTCATATGATTTTGTTTGATTGGATGATGTATTGATGATGATTTGATAACTAGATTGAATATTGTTACATGTTAATTGCTTGTGTCTTTGATTTGAGTTCAAAAAAAAACCCTAATCATGTATGTATGGTGTAATTGATGTGCATGGATAGTAATTATGGAGTCTAGAGTGTTATATGAATGCATGATGGTCCATAGATAGTTGATATGTTGAGTTTGGATGCAAACAGTTTCTGGACAGATTGTGTTATTGATGTTTAATTGACTGTAACGAGGTGTAAATGTGAAAATTGGTTGAGATTTTTGATACTACAGTAAAATAGGTTGAGTCTAGTTTCTAAAGAATATAAACTTGTAATTTTTGGACAAGTAAAGGCTAACTTTTATGATTTTACAAAAACGTTGTGCAAAGCTGAGCTGTTAGACCTGCTGTTAGGTTGTTTTGTAAATGTTATATCTCATGAACTACGAGACCAATTAGGTTGGTTCCACTTCTGGAAGTTGACTCATTGAGTTAGGAACCTAACCCAAGTGGTCTTGCATTTATTGGATTTTTCTTTTAACGGGAATTTGAAATAAAATTCTGTTGCGCATGAATTTGACTGTTATGAGTTTGCTGTAATGATTTGATGATTGTGAGAAACCTATATGAAATAAAAATATAATAAAATATGTTCTGGAAACCTAAGACATATATGCCTCTGTGATGATTTTTGGTAAATTAATTGTGATGCTATGATCGGTGAGATAGTACAATCTTTCAAGTAGAATTTCTGTCTCGGTGAAACTAGCTGCTGAATGTTGTAAAAATACATAAACATGATACTTGCTATATAATTGTTATGTTTTGACCAAATTGCCCTTGCGGGGAATAATTGCTAATTGATTGTCATAATTTGACCAAATTGCCCTCGTGGGGAATAATGGCTAGTTAATTGTTATGTGTTGACCAAATTGCCTTTACGGGGAGTAATTGCTAGTGATGTACTTTATGAATACATGTCACGTATATAATTGCTTACACATGTAACGTATCACAAATACCTTTGTTAAAGTCACACACGATTCACAAACGAAACACGAAACATGTTATGTGCATAGGTATTATGTGCTGGGTCTAGAGACTCGATAATATTCCGACACTTAGAAAAATCTCTTTATTGTTTTAGAACGCTAGAGAGAGTTTTTCTGTGACGCGCATCTTGGTGAATTATTTTGGGAATACTTCGCAAACAGTGAGTTTCACTTTCCCCTTTTTAAACTTTTTAAACGCTTTTCACTTGGGGGAGATAACATACTCCGAAACGCATTTAAGATTTTGTTAATATAGATTATATATCACTTGTAAAGACTAAGTGGCAAACGCGTTAACTAAAGTCTTTCATTCACATCGAACCGTTTAATATTGGATAATAGCGAGTCATTGTTTAGTAGTACTATTGGGTTTGACAAACCCCACCCAACGCTAAACTCGACTGGAGGTCGAGTGGGTGTAATCTTGGCTAAACACATACCATGGTCGGGATAGACCTGGTGGCAAGGCAAATGATAAACAGTCAGCTTCGGTGTCGAACACTTAGTGATACTTGTTTTATAGGCTAGCTACCTATAGATATATAATTGACATAACACTATCTGGTAACGCAAAACGTTGTAACGCAAAACGCTGAACGCAAACGCTAAACGCCTTATTTTTATACAACTTGTGAACTCACCAACCTTGTGTTGACACTTTTAGTATGTTATTCTCAGGTAGCCGAGGCGGGCGCGCGGTTTAGGAACATGCATTGCTTGAAACACTTTTAATTACGCATACTTATTTTAAACTGTTATCACTGGGTTTTAAGTCGTCCTGCATGACGCAACATTGGTTTCTATGGTTTTACGCTTCCGCATTTAATTACTCGTAAACGTTTTCATGGTTTTGAAACTTTGTTTTATGGTTTGATTATAACTAATGATTCCGATCCTGTTAGTTCACACCCTCTGACGGTAAAACTCCGTTAGTGGATTTTGAGGGTGTGACCCGAAGTGGGCTCCCTTGAGTACGCCGCGTCGCGCGGACAGTGAGGCTAGACCTAGTCACGCGGCGCCTAGAGAGTAAAAATCTAGAATGTTCCCCATTTTTAGTCAGTTAAAGGCCCAGTTCACTATATAAACACCATTAACCTTAACCTGAAAAATACCCTACGAATACCAGCCGAATTTGGAGTTTCTTGGAGCTTAGAATTGAGTTATTTGCCGGTTTTGAAGGCAAGGAATCATCCGGTGAAGTGCTTTTAGATCGAGATTGAAGACTACAAGTTGTATCACCTTTAATCTTTCATTTCCATTATTTTTCACCATGTTTTCTTTTATGATTATTGTTTTTGATTTTCCAATGCTGAGCTAAACGTTATAGACTTCCTAGGCTATCGATGAACCTTTGTTTATGTTTAATTTTAGTTGGATTATGATTTTCATTATGGTTTTATGAATCAGTAAACTGTTTGGTTTATTTAATTGATGCATATGTGTGCTTGGTTTTGACTGATTTAGTTTTATAATTCCACATTATCCGATTGTTTCATATAATAGGATTTTCTTATGTCATCTACTGTGTATTTTTGACTAGTTTATGATTGAATTTGAATAAGATCATAGGAATAATATTAGTCAAACAAATAAAAGTGGTTTGCTAACCTAAAAAGTTGTAAGGTGATAGGTTATTTGTTAGATATTTGTTGATAAAGATTGCTAGATTTAGTTCTTCGTAAAGAGTCTGTCTAGGTTTGATTGGTTAACATTGTCTAGCGAGTCAATTGAGTTTATTAAATTACCTTTGATTTCCGCGCTGTAAAGTAGGATTTCATCAAAAAAGTACTCGTTCATAATTATTTAAATAACCGTAAGGGAGTTCAACATATAAAGTTGGTGTCTCTTAAAACTTATTAGTAACCCATAGATGTCTTCTTGAGAAGGGTCAAGGTCGTGTTCGGGTTTTCTTTTAAGAGTCTATTTTATGATCCCAGTTCCATGACAAGTATTTTCCAAATATATGATAACTGAAACTTTGGGGATTCTAGCTTATGTGGTTTTTTATCATCATCTAAATCAGTTGAACTAAAATTCCCTTGTGTTTTATTACTTGTCTTTTCTAAATTAGTTATTTTATTAGTTTAATATTTAGTAATTTAAACCCCCCCCCCCCTTAAACAAATATAAAAATAAACAGTCGTGTCAATTCGTGGAGTCTAATTAGTTAATTTACGTAAGTTAAAGAGTCTCGTGGGTTCGATATCCGGACTTACTAAGCTTTACTACAGTCGATCGGTTCACTTGCCGGTTAGTAGTTTAGTCGAGTTTTAGAGAGTCTAGAGTATTACTTAGCGTCTAGATTATAATAATTTAGTTAATAATTATATAACTACTTTAGCACATAAAGTTAATAGGAGGAGCTGATGGGCGGAGAGGGGCTGACAATTTGAGAGGGAATGTCGTGAGTAGTGACGCCTGAGAAACAGACATTGAGAATGTTTTAGAAATTTAGGGTTTATGATAACTTTTAATTATATATATAATTATAAAAATCTAACAAGTTACTTAGCATGTAAACAAGTATTTTACCTGTTTAGACACGAAAATTAACAGAGAAGTTCGTGTCTACATGTCTAGTACACGAAACATGTTAACGCCTTACTTGTTAAATTTGTGTAGGTACGTATCATGTATTCGTGTTTCAATTATAAATTGTCAGCCCTAGTAATGATTATGGTAATGATGATGGTAATGATGGTGATAATGATGATGAGGCTAGAAAGTGTAAAGCTAAGAGTAAATCGGTGGCTATTGAGGATCCTAAGAAGATGAAGCAAAGAAGAAGTTCGGGAGTAGTGATTTATGTCCCTTAAGATGATCCTCCTCCTGTTCCAGAAAGAACCAGAAGAAAATAACCCGTTCCAACAACTGCTCAAGCCACTCCTTTTGTGACTTTGGTTACAACCGCATCTGCTGATCCGAGATTCTCTTTTATTCCACAACCGAGTTTCCAGCAAATTATTACTCCTATTCCTCATCTAGATTTTGTGACTGCTACAAGACCTATGATGTCTATTGGAACCGTTCGGATGACTACTACGTTATACAGTTCAGCAGACCCACAAGGTCCTATCACGCCTATTCCAAACAAACTTTCTCAACATACCTGTTCGATCTATTACATCTTCAAGCAAATAAGATGAATGTCGATCATATATATCAAGATGATATGAGAGTATATCAAGAAAAGATGATACAAGCTATGAAGTTTTACACCGCGAGAATGCTGAATTGAAGGCTATGGTTGCTTCTCAGGGGGGAGAGGATAAAACAACAGGGGGTCTTATCTTGCATCTAAAATGTAAAGACTATGAGTTAGAGAAGTTGAAATATAATGATCAAGACTATGATCTGAAGTGGGTCGTTTTTATAAGCAACTAGGTGTCTCAACATCTAGTCCTTCGCCTACCCAGGGGGTTTGTGGAAAAGAAGTGATTGTATACAAAGATTCGACTAGGGTACATCCTGTAAGCATGTTGAATGTAAAGACTATCATGCTTGTTGATATTGATGGGATCTTACAAAGTTAATTTACTGTGGATGATATATAATCTTTAACAACAATTTGAGAGCATCTTTGGAATTGAAAGAAGGGGCTAACCTAACTTTCACTTTCAAAAAAAGAAGAAGACTAGTTTTTTTATCACTGTCTTTCAAAAAGTTCAAAAGGTTGAACCGAGAAGAACTTCGGATGATTTGTTTAATTACAATGCGAAGAAGTTAAACAAGTGGTTGGAGACTGTGAGATATACCCAACAGTAGTATTATATCCAGTCAAAGGCCAAACTTTCAGCAAATCAGATGAAGAAGTTCATTAGCATGAAGAATGTACAAGGAGATATCATATCATGGATGTACAAACCCTAGATGAAAGTCTGCATAGTTAAGTGGGAGAATGGGATACAATACTATGAAAGATTCACAAATATTCTCTTTATGCCTCGGTGGGATGTGCGTACATTAACCAGTTGACCGTTAATGAATCGTGGAAAGATTGAGTTGGTTGACTGGTTCTAGCGTCATTTGGTTCACAAAGTCAATCATGGTTTCAGGTTTATCCAACCTCCAGTTCCTAAACGTCAAAGAATGTATGTAACTTATCCGAGAACGGGGTGGAGAAAAGAATTGAAAGTGAAGTTGTCACTCACATTAAAGAAGATACCTTTGAAAGTCATGCCACAAGACTTTCATAAGGATTTTAATTGGTGGTACTATGATGACAAGACAGGTGAAGCCGTGATTGTGCTGGGTATGGGTGATAAAGTGAAGTTTAAACGAGTTCTTGATCCATTGTGGCTGCTGATATTCGCGTGTTATTCAAAAATTAGATCATATAGGCGTATAATAAAGATAACGAGCTTGCTCTACAATTCCAACGGGTTATACGGACTTGTTTTGCTTTTGGGATTCATTGCGGAGCAGTTTGGAAGACCAAGCGCTTTAAGAAGTGATTAAGGCGAAGCTCGATACGAGGGGGAGTTTGTTGATACATGTTATGTCGTCTCGGTCTTTGTTTATCTAGTTTTGGTCATATGTAT
Organism: Bidens hawaiensis; assembly: GCF_021521415.1. Taxonomy (NCBI): domain Eukaryota; kingdom Viridiplantae; phylum Streptophyta; class Magnoliopsida; order Asterales; family Asteraceae; genus Bidens; species Bidens hawaiensis. Next base: position 31,409 of record NW_027501265.1, on the reverse strand, counting down.
ATGTCTAGGAACTTGTTTTGTTATTATTATAAGTTCATTCGCTAGGTCTGTCTAGCGAATGGAGCTTTATTTTGTAATATTCATACGCTAAGGGATGTTAGCATATGAATTTAGTTATTTGAGCCCATTCGTTAGGGTTTGTCTAGCGAATGGTCACCCGCAAGGAGCCCATTTGCTAAGCATGTTTAGCGAATGGGGCTGTGTCAATATAAATATATAATTTTTATGAAGTAATTAACGAATTCAGTTATTTGAGATTTTAGGTGTCGTTACCCTGTCCAAATTTTCTCCCAAAACACATAGTTAACCCTAATCGATCATAATCAACTATAACCATAAGACTAGATCCAAAACTTTAATGATAATGATGAATCATGCTCTCAAAACGGCTTGATTAGTGCTTCAAATCGTGTGTTTGAACTTTAAATTAAAAAAAATTATGTTGTTTGGAGCATCATTTCGAGCAAAGTTTTACATCAATTAATTTGTATCCTCCTGCCGATCAAAAACCCTAAAAACAGTTTGAAATTCATAAAAAAATTAACGTCGTTATTTTTTTTAACGAGAGACCATTGAGAGCCAATATTTTTAAATTTGGGATTATTATCGCCCAATAAGAGTTAGTTGGGATTATTAAAATCCAATTTTGCTATTAGAAAATCAAATAAGTTGTTTAAAACAAACAACTAGTCACACATTTTCTTTTCTTATATCTCGTGATGTGTTGGTAAAAGTGTTGGTATTATCCAATAAAGGCTAGGATTCGATCATTACAAGAGGCAAAAGGGATAAAAAAAAATAACTGTTAAAAATAAGTGACCCATTTTCTCTTTAAAACAATAGCCAGTGAGTAATTGCAAACTGTTCGGGACAAGTATTTTCTCTTGAAAACCATAGCCACGAGTAGTTTGGTGCTAAACGTCAAACTTTTAATGATCTTTTAAACTATTCTTCCACTTTACGAATCTAACCATCATGAGTAGTTTGAGAAGGATACGTGGGATTTTCAACATTTTAGGGACAAAAGAGGATTTTATGTTCTGGAAAGAAATTTGCTGCTATGTATATCCTTGTCCTTCTTAATTTTTATCTCGTTACTTACTTATTATACATAATATTTAAATACAATCTTTTACTTTTTTTAATTTAAACCCACCACATCATAAAAATCAAGGCAAACCCACGCCCTTATGCAATGGCGGCTCACCTAAAGGCTTCTTCATACGGATAAACTCCAATACTAAAATCCTACCGAGAGCCAATATTTCAAGGGACCGTTAGAAATAGTTAATAACTAATGATTACAACATAAGTCACAAGCTTACAACTTGGCATCAAAGTTGATACCGTTTTGGGTAGCATGTAACTACCAAGTGACTCCCACATGCTTTAATAAGCGATAGACTTAACTTGTGTTTGTTGATTTTAAAGAAGGATCAAGGAGGTCCTGTTTACTTTTTCCTTGTTGAAATGGCTATACATTTAAAACTTAGTAATACCTCTGTTATCAAATATTTGGATCAAATCAATTATTATGGCTCCTTACCCTTAAAACTATTGATTTTCACCAATGGCATAATTTGTCAATAAAATCCGCCGGTAGGAGGCCAGGTGTTCCCAGTATAATTATCAGGTTGTGGGTAACTGATTTCCAACAAGTATATAGGCTGGAATTTTGTCAGTCGGTATTAGTTGTCACTGGGTAAGGGTGCCAGTTGTTAATCATCGACGATTCCCAACGATACTTTGAGGGGTTTTTTTTACTAGTGTGTTAGAAAGAAGTCATTCATGGATTTAGTAAATTGATTATTTGTGTTAGACCATGTGTAACGGTGGGGGTGGGAAGCTTATCCGTAAGCTTTAACACATAGATACACATGGGAAACAACGAAGATCCATGCATCTAGGATCCTTGCTTTATATTATTATAAGTTATAAAAGGCTGCATAAATAAACAAGCTAATTCCCTAATTCCAACACACATATAGAGCACGAGGATTGGTTCGATACATGCCCATATTAGCCAGGGATTCAATTTAAATGTTATCTGTGTAACTAATCCGTCATACTATAATATAAATTTTAATAATAAGATTGTTCGGTTTATATCCAATATGTCATGTCATGTTACGTCACTGATTGTCACGTCCTGAAACCGAGTAAGAACACCCACAACACAAAGATTGTGGGTGCTTGTGCGCCCATATATAAACGAGGAACGGGTGGGTTCGTAGGCGCAAACGAGAAGGGCGGACGAGGAATTAAGTGGGGCAATCCTCTCTCTCTTTCTCACACATATATGTATACATTATGTATATAATTTTTAATAGGATTTGTGGAGTTTTGATGTTGTGGAAGAAAATGAAGGTTTTTGATAAAAGATTGGAATCTGATATGATAATGATATGATGATCTGTGGACGTTATGGGTGCTAAATGACATATTGGTTTAACCATTGCACACATGGTGAAACACTTCATAAATTGTTATCTAGGTTTATTACAATGTAAACATTTATAGAAAACTTATGATAAAATGAGATGTTCCAAAATGCCGTGAATACAAACTTGAATCTCTTGACTCGGTGGTAATCAGTGCGACGAGGGATGTGTAAAGTGATGTTACATTTTTTGTCGCCGTCTCCATTTGACTTCGTTTACCCATACGTGGTACATGTTTTAAACTTTTAATTAAAAGAAATCATCTTTATACGATTACTCATGGTTCGTAGCATCAGTCTTGGGCAAATGTTAAGTAATCTTTTAGATCATAGAAAATTAGAATGCTAAGTTTATTAATGTCATCAGTTTTGGTTTCAAATTAATTTTCCATAATCTAATACCTCTGATAAACTGAAAAAGAGGTATGAGAGGTGAAGTTTGTTATCTCATGACCGCATTTTTATGGAAAGACTTGAAATTATAACTATCTAAAATATCTTTAGGAACCAGAGTATGCAGATATATACGTTCAAATCGACCATGAGGGATTGACTTATCCGTGGTTATATCCTTATATCAACAAACTAGTTTTAGAGTCCGTCTAATACACGATATTATCCAAATTATAAAATTACAATACATCTATGTTTGTATATATACTATGTGTATATAAATTGATTTTTTTTATATCACAAAATGATTTAATAAAAAATGCACGTGCTAAAATGTATACGCTAACGCTCCTTTTATTGAAACTTTCATTGCCAGTATCATATATGTATGCTTGAAAGAATTCAGGAAGAAACAATGACAGTTCTGACCACTCAACCTAAATAGTGAACGAGCATTACCTTTATTGATGTATTTATCAATTTACAACTGATAGAAGGAAATGAGAACATTAAATTTTAACGACGATTGTTCTTCAAGAACTATGTTTTTCCGAGTTAAACAATGAATTTTTTTTTTGATAAGTTTGACAACATAAAAAATAACATATTAATCCATTAAACTTTGTAAATATTTTGCTTCATTTGAGCATAGTTTTGCATGTCATTCTTCCCATACAATGTTCTGATCACCATTGAATGAAAAGTCTATGGGTGGCATGTCGTAAGTGTTCATTATCTATTCTTAAATTTTAATAGTCGAGGGAAAATAGCCAATTTACCGAATCCCGAACCTTTTGATTTTTTTCCAAAAATGTCCTGAAAATAAATTTGAAACCCAAATCATGTTTAAAATTCTAACTTTCATATGTTTGACATTTCAAGTCAACACTATGAACCCGTAAAAAATTTGACGATAAATCTATTTGCATTCTCAAACTTTTAAAAATCCTTAGATTTCTCATTTTTGACCCATAACAAATTTTGACCCAAGTGTATTTAACTTGTACCAAACAATCTATTTTCCGATTTTTTACTGTAAAACCAACTTTAAGTTCCAAAAACTCGAAACAGTCCTTGATAAAAAAATCCAATAAATTAAATATGATAAACTTTTTTATATATGTAAGTGATTGGGATATATTTACTAAATTAACCGAAAAAATAAATTGATATATTTAAATCATATATTTATAATTTATAAATTTATATGACAATTTACAATCATAATAATAGATAAATGAATTGATTTTTAAAAACTGGATCAACTTTTAAGCATAAATTTATGATTTAATAATTTAAAAAATTACTTTGTAAAAAGAAAGCATATTCGAGTTTTGTTTTTCTTTACAATTTTCAACAATATACATAGTAAAATATATTAATGATAACATTTGAAATTATATATTATTTTTAATCTTTAACAACATGGTTGTTAATTTTGGATTTCACCAAATATTTTGGAATACATAGTAATATAATATGTTAATATTTATTTTTATAAAATTATAAAAATATATAGCATAATAAAATGTAAAAGTAAAGTGAATATGGGCATGTATTAGAGTTAGTTAAGATCTTAGTTTTGGAGGGAAAAGTTTGTGATGTTTAACTATAAGCTGACACGTGTCATAATTATTTTACTTTATTAGAATATAGGTAGATATGTTATAATTAAATATGTGTTTAAAAGACAAGTGATTAAATGATGGGTAAGGTTAAAATACAAAGTATAATAAAAATGAGACCGGTGAGATGAAATCTAATCCATTGACCCAATATTTGGATAGTGGATGTTAATTTAAAAATAAAAATTGATGAGAATGATATGAATGTAATAACTCACTTATGATAACTTTATCTTTGCACATGCAAGACACATGTCAATTTCTCTATCATTTTAAAACGTTTATAACTTTTTCATACAACATTTTTTTTTCAAAAAATTTTGCCATAATAATAATTGTTTTTTATCTTTAATATGAATATCATATTGTTATATAAAAATAAAAAAAAAAAGTTAGCGGGTTTTTTTTATATTGTGTTATTTGGTTGTCAATTTTATTCTAATTGAGTTTTTCTATGCATTGTGTTATAGATTTTGGTCATTATGTTTTTCAATTAGTACTCATATTAAAGATAAAAGTTAAAACAAAGATTATATCATTGTATCTTTTTGTTTGTTATTGTGTCTTTGTGCTCAACATTTCTTTTTTTACTTATTAGTGTGTTTTAGTCATTGTGCTCAACTTTCACTTAAGTTGAGAAAACAATTATTATATTCATCATGTATTATGTTCATGTCATTATATAATATGTAGATTCCATTGTGTTTTACGTTTCAGGTCCTTGTGTTATATGTATTCATAATTATGTTTTACGTTTCAAGTTATTGTGTAATATGTATTCATCATTGTGTTTTATGTATTAGATACTTTGTTGGTATTTTTCATTATATTTACATATTATTACACAACGGTGTTATTAGTATTTAAAAAAAAAACACAATGAGCAGTTGAAAGACACAATGATGAAAAAAAACACAATGACAAACAAAAAGACACAATGACGAAAAAAGACACAATGGTAAGCAAAAAGACACAATGCCATAAGTTTTTATTTTTATTTTTATGTAACAAATCATACTCATATTAAAGATAAAAAGTGTTTGTTTTTATGGTGAATTTTGTTTTGAAAAAAAATAACATGCGAAAAAATTATAAACATTTAAAAATAAAAGGGGAATTAACCTGTGACTTCCATTTGAAAAAAGAAAATTTGTTATATTACTTATATACAATTTTTTTCTTTGATCCTTACTTAACACATATTAATTATTTATGTCTTCTTACATTTCTTATTTTTTTGGTTTTTATAGATTAACTCATCCCTTAAATGATATATCATATGGAGTTTGGACTATAATGAGATTCAACTTAATTGAACGGTACGTAATTGAAGGATGGATAACCACAAAGGAATAAGGTGCAAAAGTGCTAAACTCCAACGATGATAATTACAAGGAGTTACTTATGACACACAATGAAGGTAGGTACGTACAATTGTACAAACTTAATTTTAACATAATAAATTGCTGTAAGCTACTGATTGGCGTCTCTTTAATATAAAACACAATAATTAACATTTTGACATTCCATAAATAAAAAAATTTGTGTTGGCGCGTGGTCTACAACTAGTAGGTTAATAATTATTAATTCAAATATAATTCTCAATAAACTTAATAATTTGTTAATTAATAGACCATCCCCGACTTTTACTTTTTTAAAGACTCATATGTTGACTTTAGAAAAGTAGGATTTGTCTTGGTCCGGATGGATAATATTTCGGAATTGCATTCTCTTCGTTCAAGAACACGGTTTGTAGATCACACCTCATCGTGAACAAGGCCAACTCCACCTCGTTCGTCTCAGCCACACTTACCTATTCGGTTTTAAGTTTTCAGTAGGGGTAATTCGAAGGCAAGTGAACATTCTTGTCCTGTCGATAACACGTGATTTCGAGTATCCCGATAACCACCCTTTCCACCTTTCGTTATATATTCTCCGCTAGACGTGCCTCGCAATCCACGATATCGGAATCATCTCGACCTGGACCACTACCATGTCCTTGATATGAACCTGGACCACGACATCGATTTGGTTTGCGGTTCCTATATTTTGAAAAGGAGGGTTCAGATTTATTACACATAAGTTTACCTTGATTGTGAAGTTGGTTCTCCTCGGACTTTATATGTTCTTCATGTGCCTTTAAACCTCTAACCACGTCGTTGAACCTAGTTGATTTTAATTCCGCAACTTGTTCGATCAAGGCTACCATATGAAATAATCATTTTGGTAGCTCGTGAAGAATGTTCTTTACTAACCTTGTTTCTTAGACTGTGAAACCTAACGATGTCCGATGTAGCCTTTTTTAGTAGGCAAACACTCTAAGAACTGATAAGAAGAGACAAGAAGACGGGGGCAATTTTCTAATAGTATTTTCAATGCAGAATTTAAACATTCAACTGAACTAGGGTTTTCACCCATGTTCCTTATTTCATTTCACCCATGTTCCTTATTTCACGGAGAACATGCACCACCAAACTAAATGCAATAACTAAAAGTACTCATGACTAGTTCAAACAAATTAAATGTAACATGAAAGTAGGAAAGTGGAAACTGCAAGTGGAGAGTCTTGATGATCACTCCAAGTATTGAATGGGCTTCTTTGTTTGTCTTTTGGACTTATAATCCAACTGGGCTTGATTGGTGTCATGTGGGCTAGCCTGTATCGTATCAGTGTCGCTTTAGACGAGATTCATTATAACTTGCTCGCGAAGTTCTCTATTGAACATGAGTCTTGAGTCCTTTATATTCAAAGCATTGAGTTCTGGCATTAGGGTTTGATGCCTTGCTTCATGGACTCGATTGGCGTTGAGCTAACAGTCTTTGATTGCCTCCCACATCTCCTTAGTTGATTTAGGACTTCGCAAATTCTACTTTACGAGTATTTATGGAACAAGAGTACGATTGCTATGTTGTTTTCCTTCATGTCCACCCTCGTTCTTAGATTAATGGCATCCCGCATGCTATGAACATTAAACTTTGTCCGGATTCGCATAACCCAAATAGTATAATGACCGAGGTTAACATCGGACATTGGAGCAATGCAAATTGTTGTTACCCTTCACAGGTTCCGATTGATCAACCCTCAATTTATTTTACTTTCTCTAGTTATAAGTGATCATTGTATATGGCTATGCCTAATCTAGCCCTTTGACATGTGCAATCCAGCCCTACTTTTAGCTGGGAGCCTGAGATCGAACGGCTTTCAGTTGGAAATTGATTGGCCTTCAGGTGTTTCGATCATACTTTGATCGGTCTTCGTATATTCGATCACGGATTTGAGCATTAACTTTAGGTTTTTCACGATCCCGTTAACTCTAATACCAATTCAAGGGGTGAATTCAATATCAAAGACAATACAACTAACAAACAATATTTGATAATTCTCAAACGTCAGTATCAAGAAATATAACTCAAAAACTTGATTAAAATCCCTAACCATAACTCGGTTTATATAAATCAACTCTATCTTGTTAGCTAATACATTACCAAATCTAGTTACAATGTAATTAAGAAACTTAACCAAATTTGACCGACTTGTCAACTTTGGTTACCCCAATTTAACGGACTTGTGAGTTGAGGTCCGTGAATTACCAACATTTGAGACTTTGACACACTCAATAGCATCCAAAACACATCCAACGTGGATGCGTCCAAATTTCACAAACCTACACGATTTCAAACGCAAGCATTGTAGCTCTGATCCGAACACCTCGTTCAACCCAAGTCTGTAATCCATAACCTGGAACGTAATTGGTTTGTGGGTCCCTTCTCTCACATAAGAAAATAGTTTTTTTTTTCTAAGAAAGTTTGGAATCTGATGTAGAGCATATGTGACGGTTTGTGGGCACCATAAGTTGTAGATGCTCCTATGGAAGCTAAAGGATGACAGAGCCACAGGGAACGTATTGACTAAACCATGATAGCCTACACCGTCTTAAGTTCATCGACATATTGTGTTCTATAGGGTTGTTAATCGTGACAAGTTGATGAGTTGAATTTCCCAACCTGAACACAACACATATTTTTACTCAGTGTCAAAATGGTCAAATCTTATTCGTACATACTTAAAATAGCTTACCCAAAAGACCAATTTAACTCTTATCTAAACGGTTAATAAATTGGCATATAGGATTCAAGTTGTAAACAGGTGGTTAAACAAGTCATAGACATATTTGTGGGTCGACTTGTTTGACTAAACGAGTTAAATAGGTCAGTCCTAACATGATCCATATAATTAAACATACCAACCCAAATAAAACATGTTTAACAAAGAGATTCGATGTGACAACCAAAAACCTGTAGGCCACATCAAATCAGCAGGGAGAAGTGGAGAACAAAATTGAGTACGACAAAACATAATTTGTTCTTGTTCACACTTCAAATGAGTCGCAATATGGGAGAACAACATAGTTTTTCTTCAACAAAGCATAAGTGGCAATCATTTTGTTCACACCTTAAATCGGTCTTTTTCAAGAACAAATAAAGGATCCATGACCAACAAAGTGAAAATAAAAAAAAACGTGAAGTACATGTTACAATGATATTTAATTCATTCACATTACAAATTACTAATAATCATTCTAGAATTATACGTGGTTAGGTTTGTTTAACAATAATACTTAATTAAATTCACATTGCAAATGGTTGTTTGCTATTTTAATATGTTATTTGATGCATCTTGGGTGCGTATGCCTTGTGTGGGCCGGTATATTTGAAGTGTAAAGGGCATACGGGTATAGGGTGGTCAAACCGAATCCCGACCCAGTTTAGATTTCTTGTATAATAAGATACAAACCCTAATAGTATCTCTATATATTTGATACTTTTTACTTGTAATCATTGTCACTCAATAAAGAATACCTAGTTGTCACAAGTGGACGTAAATCAGTTTAGACCGAACAACGTTTAATCCTCGTGTTCGTTTATTGCTTCCGTGTTTGTGTTCGGTTCTTGTGTGTGTTTAATCCTAGCAAGTGGTATCTAGAGCTTAGGTGATCGGATCACATGAAGAACACGTTGACGTTTGAACCAACCTCTTATGTGGTCGGATCACTGCTAGAAGTTGCTAGGGTTCTGTCGCCACCGACAATAGATCTTTCGCCACAACAGTCTATTGTCGCCGTAGTTCGCCGGTAGTCGTCGTTCAAGTTTTGTCGCCGCACACTGTCGAACGTCGTTAGGTCTGACCGATATGAGTCCAGGTTCTTCTATTTTTTTTGAAAGCAATATTATCATCAACCATCGTGTGCGCCGTGGCAGAAGACCTCGTTTTTGTTTTTTCTCGTTTTCCCCAGTGTTGTTGAGACCGGACCAGACTGGCCGGTCGGACCGGTCTGATCGGGATTTGGTTCATTGGCCGGTCCGGGTCACTGCAGTTTGTTCTGTTCCAAAAAAACCGGCCGGTCCAACCGGAAAACTGGACCAGTTGAACTGGTTTTTCTATTAAAAAATAATATATATTTTTTAAAAAAAAAATTTCCAACATTTTTTTAAGCAAAAACCGTTCGACCGGTTGAACCAGTGAACCGGTTGCTCGATCGGTTCGCTGTTCGATCTGCTTATAAAAACATTGGTTTTCCCCATAAATTGTGACCAAAATTTCTTTTGGTTTGACCTACCCACCTCTAGGCCGTAAACTGGTAGCCCATATTTGGCCAAATCAATTTATTTTGTTTGTCACAAATAAAGACCAGTAGGCCCGTTTGTTTGAGTTTTGTGGGCTTTTGGCAGTTTGGCCTTTTAATTTATTTGGGGGTCGAGATTCTATTTTGCTAAGTACGAACCAAGAGCAGTTGAATCAAGATTCTATTTTTGTTGAAGAATTCTTGTTTATCAGATAAAAACATTAAAGAAATTGGAAGCAGTGTCAACCGCGTTTGTCAGGTTTTATTGTTTTAGTTTAATGTTGAAGATTCTGATATAACAAGTTCGTTATCTCCGATGCGTTTCAATAGGTTGATTTTTAACAGAGTTCAATAGAGCAGTCGTTAAGTTCAAGCTCGTGTTATTGTTTTGTATGTCTTTGTTTTTAACCAGGTTTTTCATTTAGTCATTACATTGACAGATGACTAAAAGGTTTCGATACAGAATTTTGACAGACGTAAGTTTTGTTGGTGGAAGATGTAGATTGAAGCGCTACTTTGTCAAAAATACTTGGATATAGTGCTTGAGGATGAAAAACAAAAAAAGTTGCCAGATGAAGATTGGAAGAAGTTAGACAAGAAGGCTAGGGCTTGTATTACTTTATCGTTGTCGGAAGATGTGGCGTTTAACATCATGAAAGATGTCACAGCGCGTGGTATAATGGATGCACTATCCAACATGTATGAGAAGCCTTCGTCAACGAATAAATTCTATCTTATCCGAGAGCTAGTGACAACTAGAATGAAATAGGGTGGATTAGTTACAACACATATAAATAATCTTAATTCAATCCTCTCTCGCTTAGTGTCAATCCACATTAAGTTTGATGATTATATTCAAGTCCTACTGTTACTATCCTCTTTTGTAACATTCGTTAATTTTCAAACCCGAAAACCCGACCCATTTTAATTTTTCAGTTTTGTTTACATATATATATATACATATATATATATATATATATATAGGATGAGTATCATTACAGAACTCATAAATTATTTAAGAACTTGAAGGAACCTTTGAAAACAAACGTTTTTATAAATCTTTTGTATGTTAGTGTTATTTGAATGGTAGTTTTATCATTTTTGATATCTATATTTATGATTACAATTTTAAAATTTAGTTTTTTATGCATATCTATGTTTTTTTACACATATGTAAATTTGTTAGTACATAAATTTTACACTTATGCAAACTTGTGATTAATATATGTAATAAATATTTTTTTATATAAAATATGATAAAACGACTTTTAAATAATTTTATTATATATATATATATTTTAAAAATGTTTGGTTGTTAAGAGTTTCTAAGAGTTCTTAACTTTTTTAGAGTTCTTAAATGATAACAACTATATATATATATATAGAAAGTTTCGTTTCATGTATTTATGTATTTGTATTCATTAAACCGACCCGTTTTGTCATTTCAATGTATTTTTATTTGTCGTTTATCAATAATACATTATTCACAATGATTTAAGTTTATTATTGTCACACCCTCAAAATCCACTAACGGAGTCTTACCGTCAGAGGGTGTGAACTAACAGGATCAGAATCATCAGTTATAATCAAACCATAAAACAAAGTTTCAAAACCATGAAAACGTTTATGAGTAATTAAATGCGGAAGCGTAAAAACCTTTAACCAAAAGTTGCGTCACGCAGGACGACTTAAAACCAATGATAACCGTTAAAAATAAGTTTGCATAACAAAAGCGTTTTCAAGCAATGCATGTTCCTAAACCGCGCGCCCGCCTCGGCTACCTGAGAATAACATACTAAAAGTGTCAACACAAGGTTGGTGAGTTCACAAGTTATATAAAAATAAATGTTTAGCGTTTGCGTTCAGCTTTTTGCGTTACAGCGTTTTGCGTTACAGCGTTTTGCGTTACCAGATAGTGTTATGTCAATTATATATCTATAGGTAGCTAGCCTATAAAGCAAGTATTACTAAGTGTTCGACACCGAAGCTGACTGTTTATCAATTTGCCTTGCCACCAGGTCATCCAGACCATGGTATGTGTTTAGCCAAGATTACACCCGCTCGACATCCAGTCGAGTTTAGCGTTGGGTGAGGTTTGTCAAACCCAGTAGTACTACTCAACAGTGACTCGCTATTATCCAAATATTAACCGGTTCGATGTTATGAAGGACTTTAGTTTACGCGTTTGCCACTTAGTCTTTACAAGTGATATATAATATATATTAACAAAATCTTAAATGCGTTTCGGAGTATGTTATCTCCCCCAACAGAAAAGCGTTTAAAAAGTTTAAAAGGGGAAAGTGAAACTCACTGTTTGCGAAGAAATTCCCAAATTAAATCACCAAGATGCGCGTCACAGAAAAACTCTCTCTAGCGTTCTAAAACAACAAAGAGATTTTTCTAAGTGTCGGAATATTATCGAGTCTCTAGACCCGGCACATAATACCTATGCACATAACATGTTTCGTGTTTCGTTTGTGAATCGTGTGTGACTTTAACAAATGTATTTGTGATACATTACATGTGTAAGCAATCATATACGTGTCATGTATTCATAAAGCACATCACTAGCAATTACTCCCCGTAAGGGCATTTTGGTCAAATCATGACAATTAACTAGCCATTATTCCCCATATGGGCAATTTGGTCAAATTATGACAATCAATTAGCAATTATTTCCCGCAAGGGTAATTTGGTCAAAACATAACAATTTTATAGCAAGTATCATGTTTCATGCAATTTCACAAAACTCAGCAGCTAGTTTCACCGAGACAGAAATTCTACTTGAAAGATTGTACTATTCCACCGATCATAGCATCTCAATTAATTTATCACAAATCATCACAGAAGCATATATGTCTTAGGTTTCCTGAACATATTTTATTATATTTTTATTCCACATAGTTTTCTCACAATCATCAAATCATTACAGCAAACTCATAACAGTCAAATTCATGCGCAACAGAATGTTATTTGCAATTCCCGTTAAACGAAAAATCCAATAAATGCAAGACCACTTGGGTTAGGTTCCTAACTCAATAAGTCAACTTCCAGAAGTGGAACCAACCCAATTGGTCTCGTAGTTCATGAGATATAACATTTACAAAACAACCTAACAGCAGGTCTAACAGCTCAGCTTTGCACAACGTTTTTGTAAAATCATAAAAGTTAATCTTCACTTGTCCAAAAATTACAAATTTATACTCTATAGAAACTAGACTCAACCTAGTTTACTGTAGTACCAATAATCTCAACCAATTTTCACATTTACACTTCGTTACAGTCACTTAAACATCAATAACACATTCTGTCCAGAAACTGTTTGCATCCAAACTCAACATATTAACAATCTATGAACTATCATGCATTCATACAACACTCTAGACTCCATAAACACCATCCATGCACATCAATTACACATCACATACATGATTAAGGTTTTTGTTTGAACTCAAATCAAAGACACAACAATTAACGTGCAGCAATATTCAATCTAGTTATCAAATCATTAACAAATCAACAACAATCATATTGGTTATATGTACACATGAAATCGGCAGCTAGGGTTTTCAATTAACCCATTAAACATCAAAATCAAGTAATAAGGATGTATAGGATAATCGATTATACCTTCCTAGCACCTAATTCTTCAATCACAAGCTTGAATTGATGGTTGTATGTGTGTGTATAAGTGACGGCAGCCAAGGGAGGGGGGAAGAAGAATTCCGATCGGAACTTGGGAGAAAGAAAATAATAGTTAGGGTTTATTATAACATAGTATTTATAGAATACTATATTACACTTTAGCCCCTCCACTTTTAAGTATTATTTTTCCTAGCTTAAACTAACTTGTTTACATCTTGAGTTAACGTTTATAATCATGTTATCACATAACACATAATTATCACATAATTACTGTTTTGACGTTTTTCGTTTATTCATCAATCGTTTGCGTCAACTCGTTTGCGTTTCGGTGCAATTCCCGAAAGACTACACATGTAGTAAGTGTTAAGCGTCATTTAAACCCTAGTTTAAATGTAATGAAGTGTGCGTTATAGATTCAATGATCTTAAGTTTGAATTGACGAAGTTGAGTTAACGGAGTTAACCTGAAATTGACGATTGTCACATCATTCCCATGTTAAAGAATTTTCGTCCCGAAAATTTGAGTCAAGTCGTGATGAGTGTCTGAAAGAGTAAGAAAAAATTTCAGTTTGTCATATCATCCCCTAGTAGAAAGAAATTTCGTCCCGAAATTTAATTCATACCTCCGGTGATTTCTGACGGTTTGCCGGGTTTCGCGTTTTTCTGTGTTTGGTTAGCCCTTCAAAAAGGTGAGGATACTTTTTCATCATTTGATCCTCGCGTTCCCACGTGAACTCCGGTCCACGTCTCGAGTTCCAACGAACTTTAACAATTGGAATTTTGCTGTGCTTGAGCGTTTTGGTTTCCCAATCCAAAACCTCGACTGATTCCTCAATGAAGCGTAACTGTTCATCAACTTGTAGTTCATCCAAAGGGACTACTTGGGTTTCATCGGATAAGCATTTCTTCAAATTGGATACGTGGAATACATTGTGTACGCCACTGAGTTTTGTTGGTAGGTCCAGTCGGTACGCCACCGGACCAATGCGCTCAGTTATCCGGTAAGGACCAACATACCGTGCGTTGAGTTTATTTCGCTTACCAAAGCGAACCACACCTTTCCAAGGTGAGACTTTGAGTAACACTTGATCGTTCACTTGAAATTCGAGAGGTTTTCGGCGCTTGTCGGCGTAACTCTTTTGGCGATCTTGTGCTGTTGCCATGCGATTTCGGATTTGAACAATCTTTTCCGAAGTTTCGAGTACCAGTTCCGGACCAGTGATTTGGCTGTCACCCACCTCTGCCCAGCAGAGTGGTGATCGACACTTCCGTCCGTATAGCGCTTCAAACGGCGCTGCTTTAATACTTGCGTGGTAGCTGTTATTATACGAAAACTCTACCAAAGGTAGGTGAGGTTCCCAACTTTTTCCGAAATCCAACACGCATGCATGCAACATATCCTCCAGGGTCTGAATAGTTCGTATACTTGCCCATCCGTCTGAGGATGGTATGCTGTGCTCATATCAAGACGGGTGCCTTGTGCGCTTTGCAGCGACTTCCAAAAGTGCGAAGTGAAACAAGAATCTCGATCAGAAATGATTGAGACAGGCACTCCGTGTCTAGACACTACTTCCTTCATGTAAACACGAGTCAGTCTTTCCATTTTGTCCGATAACTTAATCGCTAAGAAGTGTGCAGACTTAGTCAACCGGTCAACGATCACCCAGATGGTATCGCATCCCGTCGGTGTCTTAGGTAAACCCGTGATAAAATCCATTGAGATGTGTTCCCATTTCCACATTGGGAGTTCCGGTTGTTGCAGTAGACCAGATGGTTTCTGGTATTCTATCTTGACTCTGGCACAAGTCAAGCATTTGCTCACGTAGGTGGCAATGTCGGCTTTCATGTTCGGCCACCAGTAAAGTGCCTTTAAATCATGATACATTTTATCTGAGCCAGGGTGGATAGAATATCGGGACTTGTGAGCTTCGTCCATCACCAGAGTTCTCAACTCTCCGTACCGTGGAACCCAAATCCGGTTCTCAAAATATCGGACCTCGTCCGATCTGGTTTCAAGTTGCTTGTTCATGCCCCGCATGAGTTCCGATGGGAGATTATCATCTTTCAAAGCTTCGAGCTGGGCATCGCGAATCTGATCGGGTAAGTTTGCATGAATCGTGAGTTTGCGTCAACTCGTTTGCGTTTCGGTGCAATTCCCGAAAGACTACACATATAGAAAGTGTTAAGCGTCATTTAAACCCTAGTTTAAATGTAATGAAGTGTGCGTTATAGATTCAATGATCTTAAGTTTGAATTGACGGAGTTGAGTTAACGGAGTTAACCTGAAATTGACGATTGTCACAATTATCATTCGTTCATTTTGTACAAATAAAGAAACACCGAGAGTAAAAGTCCTTAGTTAAACGAATTGTGATCTAGCCGGGTATAATATGATAAAATATCCAAATTTATTAATTTTTATTAAGTTTATAAAAACATTTCAAAATACAATGTTTCATTTATAAATATACTTTATATTATAATTTAAAACAATTTTATAATTAAGTTCGGGGACCATTTGTGAAATTTATTTAAATTATAGATTATTAAAATATAACCCTATCCAAGTTTATTAACTTTTATTTAGTTTATAAAAACATTTCAAAGTACAAGGTTTCATTTATAAATATACTTTATTTTATAATTTAAAACAATTTGATAAGTTCAGGGACAATGTGTGAAATTATTTAAATTATATATTATTAAATATAACCCAGCCCTCACCCTCCCCTACCCACGTTTTTCCAGCGCCGATTCCGGCCACCGCAAAACTTCTCGGGCCAAACCTAACTCATTCAATCTCACGTTTTCAAGTCAATTAAATCGTGTAACGACCATTATCCATAACGGCAAATCATTATCATCGTTCAAAACACGTAAAACAACTAAAAATTGACCGATTAATCCTATGTAACCGCCAGAAAAAATTATAAAATGCAATAACGATCATTAACTATTATACGCTCCAATTAATATTATAAATACGACCCTAATCGACTGCTAAACTCGTACCAACCTTCAATATCCTCTCTAACACTCTCTATAATCTTCAAATTGTTCTTCAAAGTCATATTCCGGCCACCCACTGTTCACCATCAACCAGAAACATTTACACGTAATTAAAATATGCATTATGATTATTTTTAGCCATTTAACAAAACCCCTAAATCTGTAACAACATGGACTTTTCAAAATTTATAAACCCGACACATTTCGTTGTTCAGGAAATTTTTCTGCATTTATCGAGTAAATTAACTATTATTATATTTCTATCTAATTAATTATATATTATATATTTATAACTTTCACATTTTGGCAATTTTGACCAAAACTTAAACTATTACCTTAATATGCTTCCATCATCAAATTATAGGGACCAAACTGCAAGATTTGAATTATTATTATTATTATTATTATTATTATTATTATTATTATTATTATTATTACCAAACCCCTTTACCCAATCACCCTAACCTGTATACCCATATTCGCGGCCTGATTAACTTTCTTGCACCTTAATCTTCGTCAATAATTGAAAATTTGATTATGCTTATTATCCTCTATCCTATAAATGTAACATCCTAAATATTATAATGTTAAATTATAATATTAAATAAAGATTTCGTAAGTTATCGTGTGCTAAATAATTATTTTAATATTAAATAAAGAAAATCATGTTAAGTTATCGGGTGTTAATATTAAATATATACAAGATCATGGACTTGGAATAATTGAGGTGGATTAAAGGGTGATGGGCTTTAGGTCCATGGGCCTTAACGGATATAAATACATGCTTAAACCATTCTAAAACCCTAACTCCCATTTCCATCTTCCATAACCTCTACACACACCCAAAACACACACACACACGCCTTACCAAAACCGGCCTAGAGAAAAAGAAGATTTGAGGTCTAGTGCACGTTGAATATTAATAGATCTTTGATAAGCAAAGTAGATACAAGATTTAAGATTCATAATCAAACTAAACGAGATCCAAACGAACACAAAAGCTATGATCTTGATCTTAAAGTTTACGTTTTTATTAACGCTTGGCCTTGAAACTTGAAGCTATAGTAGATCGAGTCTAAACGAAACATAAAGTCGTAAACTTGAAGTTAAAGTGAACTTAACGAACTTATAATCATGAACGGCTCGTTTAAAGAAACCCTAGATCTAGTTTGGATGTTTTAAGGTTAAAGATCCAAACTTTATGATTTCCCGAGTCAAGTCTTACCCAGAAATGGTCACGAAAGCGCTTAAGGGAAAGATCGCTGCTTCATGTTAAAGGTTGATATGATAATAATAATAATAATAATATAAATAATAATAATAATAGACGAACAGTGGGTTAGGACCCAGATCTGTAACTTTGGGTTGTCCAAAACCCACCAGTCCCAAACCCAGTGCAATAGGAAGCCATCAGACCATCGTTATGTCACCATCGATCACAATCGGACTCGATAACAAGGCCGGAGTTCGGTCACTTTGTTATCATCGCCCACACCTATGTTCGATTACATCAGGAGTCGCTTACAAATCGAACTCGCATACAAATCTGAGTCACTTACAACTGAACTCACCTACAATCTGAACATCTCTCACTCCTATATCGATTACAAAGGGGGCTATCGGCCTTCTTGTTAACCCGATTACAAGAATCACATACAAAACATAGCCGAGTGCAAGTGTTCGATTACACAGAAAATCGCATCCAACCTGATTTCGATCACACTGAAACTCGATAACACACAAACCTGGAATTCGATTACATTGTACATCGATTACAACTGCTTGGTCGCTTACAATCGGGGTTCGATTGCTTTCACTGTAACTCGCATACCGAAGCTCGATTACAAGGGCTAATCGATTACACCTAACTCGCATACAAATTGAAAGCCGATTACAATGAACTCATATACAACCTGAACCTCGCTCACAACCCTCAATCGATTACAATAGAATTCGATTACAATGGTAAACTCGAACACAAAGATGCAATCGATTATAATAGAACTCACCCACAAGATAGACCGATTACAACAACTAAATCGATTACATGGAACCTGACTATGCCCAGATCTATTTTAACTGACTCGTATACATATGCATATGACTATACAATACTTGATGGTATGGGGCTTGATAGTAGTGGGCCAGAAGGGGGTACAAGATGGGCTGGATTGGTTGGGCTAGAAGTGGGGGCATGATGGATCAGCTGGGCTTTACAAGATGGACTTGGGTTCGGGCTTGGATGGTGAGTTGGGTAATATAACTCGGGTTATAATAAACTAACTAACCAACCTTGCCAACTCCATAGGTCCCGTTACGTTTTTCTTTTTACACGAACTAGCCGACAAATGAAAGCAAAATATGATAATTAAAGCAAATATAATAATTAAAGGGTGTGAGGACTACACATAAGCAATATAAAGAACTAAATAACGACTTTTCGTTAAATGAAGTAACACCGATAAAGAAAAGAATATTTATAGAATATTTAAACAATCAAGTCTCAAGATAATAATAAAATATTTTAGGAAAGAGGAAAATAATAATAAAATAATTAATAAACCTTACATTAGGGTTTGTAGGAAGAATATTAAATAATGAAATCTAAACAAGGCCAACCGATCATACCAGAATTGGTCATTTCCAAATGGAATACAAATAGGATGAATATTAATACGCGTACCCTATATACAGTTAGTAGGGCACAGTTAAAGAAGGGAATTACAATAAACGGAGAAAGAAACAGGATCCATGTGAGTTTCTAGCCCCTTTCATTGTTATGTTTTCGGGGCTGTGTGAATAATCGATGTGTTTGTTAATACGTTTATCCTAAGTGATAAATGTATGCCTTACGTGATTATGTGAAAAGTATGGATGATTGCTTGTCAGTACGTGAACGATCTTCTGATATTGCATGTATTGTCAAGTTGTAATGTTATGTGAAATGATGATATGATATGTATGATATATGAATGAATGAAAATGATGTATAGTTGTATGGTAACGAAGAGGGAATCGAACCCTACTAATATTCGAGGAAAGAGGGACCGAGCCCTAATAATACTCGAGGAAGGAGGGACTGAGCCCTAATAATACTCGAGGAAATAGGGACCGAGCCCTAATAATACTCGAGGAAGTAGGGCGTAATGCTCTTTCTATGTTAAGAAATGAAGGTAAGTATGAATAAGATAAAAGTATGAAAGTATGAATGAAAGTATGTAAGTAGGTATGCATTGTACGTTATGTGTTTAACTAGAACTCACTCAGCGTAGTTGACTTTTAGTATGCACGAAGATGATTAGGATGAGGCAGCTCGCTTGAGGGGAACACGTGACATTGAATAAGTGGCTGGCATCGGAAGACTCGAGACGTTTATCAGTTTATGTTTAATGTTTTGTTTATTTTAAAAGACAAAGATGATTGTTTAAGACAAGTATGTAATGTTTTGTGAAAGTTTTTATATTCCGCGAATGTTTTTATTAACTCTAATGATTAGAACTATGTTAATGAGTAAATCCAACATCCAAATGTGAGGCACCGGTAAAGGGGGCTATACAATAAATGGCATAACCGACTAGATTAATTAGGAAAATGTGATCAAT
This sequence comes from Bidens hawaiensis, assembly GCF_021521415.1. NCBI lineage: Eukaryota > Viridiplantae > Streptophyta > Magnoliopsida > Asterales > Asteraceae > Bidens > Bidens hawaiensis. The sequence continues at coordinate 11,072 of NW_027501265.1, read as the reverse complement.
TGTGATACAAACTAACTATAATACTAAATTGTCTCAACTCGTTTCTCAATGTATACCATAAAGAACTTTGTTATTCAATTAATCTCGTCTGTGGAATCCTTAAATAATCGTCTACATTAACCCCTAAACGAATTGGATTACATTGATCTCCAAGTACCCGTTCTTGTTCTTGTTGAGCCATCCAGTATATCGAGCAATTCACCCATTATACTTCGTGGTTAAAGGTAATTAATTATACAATTGTGTTCGTCTTGTGTCACTCATTATTAACCCCATGATCATTTGATTGATTAATAACCAATTATACGAATTAACGAATTCTAGGGTTCTTAGGTAAGATATGGGATTTTGTGTACAAGTTTTAAAGGTTTCGTTTTGTGTTACAACTATCTAGCACCCTAGCCCAGATGGCTAGAGTGGTTTGTGTTAAGGTTGTGTGTGGCTGGGGGCGCGGGTTCGAGCCACCCCAGCACCGATATTTTTATATTTTTTTGGTATAATTCATTTTAATCAATTATATTAGTATATTTAGATAATTTAATTATATTGCAAACATTATAAAAACATTATTAATTAGTATTTTTATAAAACCGACATTCTAACTAATTTCGTTTCGAATCTTGGTTAAAATCATATAAGTACATACACACACATACACACACACATATATATATATATGTGTGTATGTGTGTGTGTATGTGTGTGTGTATATATATTATTATTATTAAAGTTAATAAATGTTTTAATATTTAGAAAAAAAAGTTTTAACCTTAGATATATTTAATATAATTTTTTAAATTAACATGTTCAAATATCAAAATTCAAGTATTTTGTAAAAGATTATAGTTCAAATATTATTATTTATTTTATATTATTGATTATATACAATATTTATTTAAAATATATTATTATTAATAATAAGCATTAAATGTAGATTTAGTTTAAAATAATTACTTAAAACAAATCTCTTCATATACACTATCCAAAGTCTTATAAATATTTATTTAAGTATTTTTATGTATTTTTGTATAATTAAATCATATTATTAACAACAAAACTTTGATAATAAAATTAATAATAAATCTTTGTAATATTTAACTTTCGCAATAACACCCAATCATCAATTCCCAATTCTTTATCTTGTTTTAACTTTGTTATACAATCCATAATCATTCATCAATTATTGTAATTAGGATTCTTGTTGGTAAAGCTTGATCTACCTTTATCTTTCTTGTCGAATCATATCTCTTGCTTAATCGCTAAGGTGAGTAATCACTCCCTTTTTTACTTATTTTAAATCCTTTTGGGGACATTTGCATATTTACAGTATTTATCTATTATCTAGTATTCAAAACCGCAACTGTTTAATCCTTGTGTGTATATAAGTTTATGCCTAACTTGATATTTGCTTACTTGCTTTATTTGAATACATTTCGGAGAGGTCCAACATATTCACATTATAGTATGATCATACAACCGTCGTAGTGGCCGACATCCGACGGATTGACAATGGTTTCATCGGCATCTCATTCTTGGTAACCAATGCCCATTCTCATGGAAGCGATTTAGCCCTTTCTTTATGGTTTGGTTGATTGTTTATATGTTATGGTTTAACTATTTATTCTCACAGGAACAATTTGCATCTTTCTTTATTTATTATATATTACTGCTGTTGTGTCTTAGACTGGTGTTTTACTCACTCAACATGTGTTGTTGACAAACTTTTCTATTTTATACGCATATGCAGGTTATTGTTTGAGTTTAATTCAAGTTGGTGAAAACTTAGTGAAGAATTAAGTTAGAAGAATAATAGTCAAGACTTAAATTTGTATTCATTGTTTGTTTAATGAATTGTACTTTGTATTTGAACTTATTTGAATATTTAATTTAACTAAATAGATATTGTCACTTTTAAATATTGCACAATAGTACCTTGAGAGCTGTGAGCAATCAGCTCACGCCCCGACATTTCCGCCTTAGGTTGGGGTGTGACTAATTAGTATCGGAACCATAGGTTTAAGATAGGTCGTTAGTGGTGCCTTAGTAACATGCTTAGGAGCCCCATACATGCTTATCTGTTTACTTGATGTATTCTATTTGATTGTTTACAACTTACGTAATCACTTGCCAGATTAAGTACTTATTTAACTGTTTAAATAATGATTATTCTTATTATTATTATATTGTTATGCACACACACACACAACTCCGAGACTATGCCTCAACCTTAAAAGAAAATTTTTTGTAAATATTTTAAATCAAGTAGTTTGTTTTTATTTTGAGAAATTCCTTAAGAATTTCCTAGTTTTGTTTTTACTCCTTAACCTTAAGGCTAGGTAGTATGACAAGTTCCTCTCGGCCAAAGAGGAACACAACTGTCATACGGCCGCTACCTTAGGTTGATTTTAAACCGAATTCACCGTGGTTCGTGGCTAAATTCGGTAAACTTCGATTATTGTGTTTTGTTATTTAAATGGTTAGTTGGGTGAAGAATCCATGGGCACTCCTAGTATCCATTCTTCATCTTGTTTTGAATGTTATTTTTGTTGGAGTTCATCATACGTGGTGATTCACGGGATGCTCTATTTTTCTCTCGTTTATTTGTTATTTAGTTTGGTCGGTTAAAACGTCATGTAACACTCATGGGCCGACAAAATCCATTTTATTGCTAATTCGTTAATTAGTTGGGACAATCAAAATGCCATGTAACGCTCATGGGCTGTCCAAATCAGTTGCTTTTATTCATTAGTTTCGTTGGCCCATTCAAATGCCATGGAAAGCTCATGGGAGGCCAACACACAATTTATGTTTTGTTGGTTTATTGTAAATTTGACTTATTCAAATAAAAAAATTAACTTTTAAACTGACCTCATCTCCTCGTGTAGTCATCACACATTAATCATATTGACTACATCATCTAATAACTATTTACGCTATGTACCCCTTACTTTATAAACTTTTTCTTTATTCCTTATTATAGAATGCAAATCCCCCATTTCTTAAAAGCAAATTTATTATAAGTTATCTAAAACAATTAAACTTTTATTATTTAAATATTTTCCTCAACTTATCCTTCATCTTATAATCTTTATTTTTGGTCCTCATAGAATGTCTCACTTAAGAAGCCGTCGTTTTCCTCGACATCAATCGTTTGTTTCTCATGACCACCGTGTGTATAGCCAAGGAGTTAACTACTGCAACATCTAAAATATAAACTCGAATTCAAAGTATTAATACAAACAATTCAAACTTGTTCATTAAGTTCATTGATTGAAATTTTTATTCATTTACCCCTACTCATCCTCGCAACAACAACGACAACAACAAGCACAAGTATAATCGTAAACACTATGTTCTTAATCAAACCAATCATCAACCTCTACAAAATCAAAGTATCCAGAGCAAGAAACTCTCCATCGGTACTCAATCGTTATGCCCCACTAGTAACTTTCATCATTCGACTCAATCCTCATGTCTTTTCTGCATCCAAGGTAATCGCTTCGATCATCCTAGCAAATACTTGCCCCTACACTGCCTAATGCACAAGCCGTCCTGCAACAGTCTATCCCTCATGCTCAACCTGATGCCACTACTACCCGTGCTTGCTACCATTCAGGAGACCCTAATCCTCTTAGCGATATGTGCCTTCAGATTATCCATGCCAATCAAGTTCAAACTATAGTTACACCCTACTTCATTAACCATCAAGTCTAAACCAACTGATCCCACGTCCTTCAACCTCATCCCTTCAAGCAAGATCATTCATACGTAAATCAGACTTATCATATTCCGCACCTTCAAGCTCAAGTTTACCAAGCCTACCCTAACCAATCAACCCCCTTGCAAACCGTTCGAGCTCCAACTAACCAAACGATGTCGGATCAATCTACCACGACTGCTGAAACCCTCATGGACCGAATCACCCAAGACGCTTAAGTCCCAAGGTTTCAAGTCATGCGCAATTGAAGATTTAAGATACTAGAAGACTTTGCCGCTCGTCGTATTCTATTGATATATATCTATTTATACATCTCGAATCACGTGTAAAGTTGTGTTTCTTTAATGTTTTAAGTTCGGTTTAGTTTGAGTTTTGTTTATCTTTTATTATTTAAGTTTTTGAGTCAAGTATTATGTGTTTATCGTGTTTCATATCTTTTGGTGTCTTGAATATTAAGCTTTAATTCTTTCTATCATTTCATGCAAAGTTTATGTTCGTTTCTAATTATCATTGGTTACATGATTAGTACACTTAGTATTTTGAATTGTTTGTATGTAGATGGTGGCTTGAAAGGTAAGGGAAAGAAGGTCTAGAAGTTTCTATGCATTACTTGGAGTTCAAGAAAGATATCTAAGATGATTAATCAACAAATAACAAGCAAAAGCTCGTAGCCCCTCCAGAAGCAAGCCGCGCCGCGCGACGGGGGTGGCCTGGCCCGGTCGCACGGCACCTAGAGCCACTGTTTAGCCATTTTTTACAAAGCCCAAGCCCGGTTATCGTTTTATAAAAAGGGGATTGCAAACCTAATTGATTCTAAGATTTATTCCAACCGATTTTGAGAGATAAACCAAGGAGTTGAAGGTGTTTTGAAGCTAGGAATCAAGGAGTATTGAGAGTTCTTTCAATGAGGTGTTCAAGGATCAATCACCAAGGGTTTTATCACTCTAACTTTTGTTCGTTGTTCATTATTTATCATTTCTTGCTTCTTTGTTTTCAATACTTGTTTGGATTTGTTTTTAATAATGACTATACTAGGCTAGACTTCATGTCTACCTAGGTTTGATGAACATGTGTTGATTTGATTCTTGCATTGGACGGTTGTTATGATTATGGTTTTGTTATTTTAATAGTAAAAAACTTGATTTTGCTTTCATGATGCATATGAGTATTTGTTATCTTGATTGATTATTAACTATTGCTTCACATAGATCTTTTATCTCTTGATTGTGTTCTTTAGATTTAGGGTTTATGTTTAATCATTACTTGGTGTTTTGATTATTGTGATTGAATGGACCCATTAGATCATAGAAGTTTGTTAATCGTTGGTTAGGGTTATAATCTTCTGGTAAATTCCAATAGCTGTAAGGTGAGGAGTTGTTCATGTGTCTTGGTCAATCGCACGCCAGGATAGATTAGTGACAATATTCTTGCTTATTGTGTTGATCCTTGTTCATGATGTCGTGTTTAGCTTATCAAGTTATCTAGAGTTTAGTGTTTCGTAAGATTGCTTGCTTTTGATACTATTAATTAACCCTAATTGATAACTGTAAGGAAATCAATATAACTGATTGCTTAATAATCTAATAATTATTCTTTAGGATTTTACTTGACGCGATCAACGGTTCTTTAGGGTTAGTTAGATGAATACATCTAGAAATAAGTTTCCATATCATGTTATTTCTCCATTGCTTGATGATTGTTGATACATGGGATTCTTACCTAGGTAGATTCCTTCTCTGATTGGTTTCGATCTTGTTTTTAATTGCTTGTTTCTAGTTTACTTGTTTATTTAATTTCTTAGTTTAAAATTAGTTTAAAAACCCCCTTAAAACATTAATAATAAATAGTCGTGTCGTAAGTCGAGTCTAATTAGTTAATTAACGTAATTTATAGAGTCCTGTGGGTTCGATATTCCGGACTTACTTAGCTTTAGTAAAATTGACCGGTTCACTTGCCGGTGTTTTGTGTAGTTGAGTCTTAAGTCTAGTGTTTATTACTTGTTTAGTTTAGTTAATATTTAATTGACTGTTTCTAGCACATCATGTTTTTGGCGAGTTGCAGGGGACTCTTGGCAATTGCATTATTATTTTTAATTGGACTTATTTGCTACATTCGTGCTATTTTTTTTATTTTCGTTTGAGTCGCAGGAGTCTAATTTAAGTTTTAGTTTATTTTTATTTTTTTAAGTATTCGAGTATACTTCCTTGGTCTGTTGCGTTTTTCAGGTTTATGCCACATCTTCGTTCGCAAGGATCACCGTTGGAGAATCTGGAACTTTCTCCATTGAAGACCGAGGCTAGCTCGTCAGCAGAGAAATAACCATCAGAACCCGCGTCTACACCAAATTCGTCACCACCCAGTTCATCGCCTGAAAGTCCGAGAAATCAAGATCAAATGGCCGAAGATAGAACAATTGCTGCTCATGCCTTCGATAGTTTAGCCGGAAACCAGTCATGCATCGTCGTTCCCGCAATCAACAATCCCAACTCGTGGCAGATTCCGTCATACGTCATGAACAACATCGTTCAAACTAATCAGTTTCATAGGCGTGATGACGAGGATGCACCGGCTCACATTAACCGACTCTACCATGTTTTGAAAACTTTTAATGTACATGGTGCTACTGAAGATGCTATTTTCTTACATTTATTTCCGTTTTCACTTGCAGGTAAAGCTGCTATATGGCTTGACACTCAACCACCCAGCACGTTCACTACTTGGGAGGCGTTACGGTCGGCTTTTATCAAGAAGTACTTCTCACCTGCTAAAGCGGTTGTTCTTCGTGATCAAATTCATTCTTTTCACATGGAACCGGGGGAGAAATATTGTCATGCTTGGGAGCGTTTTCAAAACATGCTAACCCGTTGCTCACAGAATGGTCTTACACCATGGGCTCTTGTGGATAAATTTTACAATGGGCTGAACTACAAAACCCAAGTTCGGTTTGACACGGGCGCGGGAGGAAGTTTACTGGAAAAGAAGAATGTCACCGAATGTAACGAGATGTTTGAGAGCTTTGCTCAATCCGATTATGGCAAAGAGCCACATCACGGGAATTCCACTCCCGTCACTAGTACATCATCGTCCGCTCGAGGTGTACACCAGGTTAATCTGGATACTAGTGTGGCTGCATCTTTGAAATCACTGACTAGAGAGGTTAAGGAGCTAAAGGCTAAGGTGGACAGATGCGAGTTTTGTAGGGGTGGACATGGCACGTTGGATTGCCCGGTGATGAATTAACAGGTCGATTTTATTGCTGGTCAGAATAGGTTTCCCAATAATTACAACAACAACAACAGTCAGAATTGGAACACCTACAAGAACCCAAATCAGAATAATGCTAATTGGCGTCCGTCGGGTGCACCACCCGGATTTCAAAATTGTTATGCTCAAGGACAAGGTCAGTATTTTAATAATGATAACACCGATGGTACTAATGTTTAAAATAACGTGCAGGAGTCGAACGATGGAATTGGGCGTTTGGAAGAGATGATGAAGCAAATCTTGGAGAGAGATCAAGTTACACAGAAAAAGTTTGCCGAACACGATTTGCTATTCAATAATCAACAATCTTCTATTCTCGATATTCAAAGGACTGTTGGTGATATTGCTCATCATTTAGAAGAAAGGCCCCCAGGTCAGTTTTCGGGAATCCCTCAAACTAATTCGGCTGCTCAATTGAAAGCCATCTCCGTAGTGGTAGGGTTTTTGGTCCGGAGGTAGTTAGTAGAGAAATTAGGAAAGATGGGGACAAGGAGTTGATAGATGAGGAGATAGAGGTAGAGGCTTCAGGTAAACAAAATACAACACCAATCATAGAGCCGCAAGTTAAGAAAAACACCGAGAATAAGCCTGTTGGAGTCCAGCCACCACCACACACCATTGACCTAGCCTATGTCCCGTATCCCGCTCGTCTAAAGAATCAAAAGTATACAAAAGATTACGGGCATTTTCTTAATATATTTAGCCAATTGAATGTCAATCTTCCGTTCGTAGAAGTCCTTCAGCATATGCCTAAATACGCCAAATTTTTGAAAGACCTTCTTAAAAGAAAGGATAAGTTGGAGGAGCTTTCGACTGTGCCCCTAAATGGAGAGTGTTCTGCAGTAGTTCTCAATAAAGTTCTGGAGAAATTACCCGACCCCGGTGTTTTTACCATTCCATGCCTTTTCGGAAGTGACACGACATGTCAAGCATTGGCCGATTTAGGAGCTAGCATAAACCTCATGCCATATTCTTTATATGAAAAGTTAGACCTAGGAGAGCTCACCCCTACTCGTATGACGTTGTCTTTAGACGATCGTTCCGTTAAGTATCTGAGGGGTGTCGTAGAGAATTTGCTCGTTAAGGTAGATAATTTGGTTTTCCCCGCTGATTTTGTTGTTTTAGATATGGAGGCCGACGAGAGAGTTCCTATTATTTTAGGTCGTCCATTCTTACGTACTGCTAGGGCGGTCATTGACGTGTTTGAAGGTAAGAGCACTCTTAGAGCCAGTGATGATAGTGCCACCTATTTGGCTAAGTCCATGAGACATCTGAGTGGTAAAGACGGTCTCATTGATCCATGTCACCCAGTTTACTCGATAGAATCATTTATCTCGGTCATGGATCCTAGTCTTGATTATTCCCGTTCTGTGAGTTTAAGTGTGGGGAAGGAACCAGAGGTTTCGAGTTCTCGGGAAATGGTGAAGTGTGTTAGAGAAACAAGTGGTGGTAAGCGAAAGTTTGAGAAGGTTCGTGGTGTTAAAAAGAAGAAGACAAAGGTTGACGAATGGTCGGATCGTGATTCGATATTTTCGAGGGCATTAGAGTTCTACCGAGATGGAGGAAGCTTTACTCGATCCGCCACGTGATTCGCATAGCATGGGTTCTTGAGTGAAAACTCAAGTGTAGAGTTTGTATAATTTCTTTCATTTTATTTTTATTTTCTTTGAGTCACTAACGTAATTTTTTTTAGTTCGACTTTGTTTCGTGTTTTAAATTTTTTCTAGGTAAAAGAGAAATTGTATGAGCTAGAGAGACGATCCCCAAGGAAAGTTTATTCAAAAAGACAAGTGTGGGGATGGAGCAGCCGAGCCGTATAGTTTTTATTTATTTATTTACTGCTAATTATTCATGATTTATTTGTTGGTTGGTAAAATACTTTAATTGCATAATATTTATCGTTATGATAAGATACATTTTTTAGACATGTTTATTTGTTTTGTTCGGCCACGTACGTTCGTGAGAGAATGAGTTACCTTTACTGAGCACGTTCATAGTTGGAGAGCATTCTTGGAAGAAGACTCTAGCATCATGTTTCATGTGCATATTACCAGCTTATTCTTTTCCATTATCTAGCATATTAAATTTTTATTTTGTTTTTATAATTTATAGAGTTTTAGTATTTGTAGTCCGACTTTATTTTATTTTATTTTTAAGTCGTCCTTATCCTTGCATTGAGGACAATGCAAACTTTAAGTGTGGGGATAGCATATTTGAGTCATAGTTTAAAATTAATTTTTAAATTAAAAAAAATTGAAAAATTGTTTTAAAAATGTCCCTTGAATTTAGTTTTTTTGCATTAAAGTAGGAGATGATGAGATTTATCGGGAAATTGGTTTTTCAAACTACTAATAATATGAGATAAATAATAGAAAGCACACTTAACTTGGGATGTGTCGGTAGGCTCAGCCATGAAAATGAAAGGGTAATTTGATAAAATGGTTAAAACGGAAATCTTTTGTGTGTAAAGCGTTTTGTCCATGAAAGATAAGTGATGAAAGGTCGGGCAATACTCAAGCCTCAAATTTTGGTATGAAATGTGATAATGTTATAAATATGGTGAATTTTAAATTTGAATACGTTATCATATGATGCTTGGGTAGGTTTAACGTTAGAGTGTGTCGTGTAGCCTGTGATATAAATCTTAACTGCTTAGTATTAGTGTTTTACACCTCATTGGCGTATGGTTTTATAACCTTAAATCCTGTTGATGGATGCCCCGGGTCCGGAGACCATGGGTCTGTATGCAGTCTATTCATCTGGGTATTCACAATTCCTAAGTGGGGTTGTGGATATTTAAAATAAATCTAAAAAGAGCAATCCCTTATAAGTCTTTAAACATGATCACAAAAAGTACAAAAGTACAAATACAATACAGACTTGATTATCCACGTTGTTAGCCATGTGGGGTTCCCTTGCTCTCGTCTCATTACCATTTAGAAACGGACCACAAGGGACACGCTACATGTAATCCCTACAGATGAAATTTTGCATACTCACCTATGGTGATGGTTTCGGTGTATTGCTTGATAACGGGGTATGTCATGTTGTGGGGAACACTAGCTATTAATTAATTGAACCTTAATCGTATCTAATGGCTGCTTGGTAGCATTTGATGCTTAAGCTTAGGTGGATAAACAATACCCTTGATCGTCTTAACTATTCATGAAAAAAATAGAGCAACAAAAAGTTTTAAATCTGCTAATTTTGAGGTTTAAGTCAAGTTGGGGTGGTCTGGTTCGGTAAAAGCTGAAAATAAGCCGGTCTTAATTGTGTAAACCACTGAGTAATATAATTGTCGGATCTTATTTGTCCCGGTAAAGATTAAGGCATGGGTTTAAGTGGACAACAATATTGGTGATCGCGGTTTTTGCGTTCTTCTAAGCTTTAAAAATTAACCTATATGTTTTTAAGACGATATTTTCCGATTCTGATCCAACTGCATCAGAATTTTTCAGGGAAGAAAAAAGAGTAAGTGTGGGGATATTTGATATACATCTATTTATACATCTCTAATCCCGTGTAAAGTTGTGTTTCTTTAGTGTTTTGAGTTTGGTTTAGTTTGAGTTTTGTTTATCGTTTATTATTTAAGGTTTTGAGTCAAGTATTATGTGTTTATTGTGTTTCATATCTTTTGGTGTCTTGAATATTAAGCTTTAATTATTGTTATCATTTAATGCAAAGTTTATGTTCGTTTCTACTCATAATTGGTTACATGATTAGTACACTTAGTATTTTGAATTGTTTGCATGTAGATGGTGGCTTGAAAGTTAAAGGAAAGAAGGTCTAGAAGTTTCTATGCGTTACTTGGAGTTCAAGAAAGATATCTAAGATGATTAATCAACAAATAACAGGCAAAAGCTCGTAGCCCATCCGGAAGCAAGCCGCGCCGCGCGACGGGGGTGGCAAGGCCCGGTCGCGCGGCGCCTAGAGCCACTGTTTAGCCATTTTTTGCAAAGCCCAAGAGCGATTATCGTTTTATATAAAAGGGGATTGCAAACCTAGCCGATTCTAAGTTTTATTCAAGCCGATTTTGAGAGATAAACCAAGGTGTTGAAGGTGTTTTGAAGCTAGGAATCAAGGAGGATCG
>NW_027501264.1:0-21682 GCF_021521415.1 Bidens hawaiensis | reverse complement strand
TAAGTTGGCTAGGTTTACGGCTGAGCGCATCGGCTACCACATTAGCCTTTCCAGGGTGATATCGGATCTCACAATCGTAATCGCTGATGAGTTCGTTCCATCGGCGTTGTCTCATGTTAAGTTCCTTTGATCAAAAATGTGCTGAAGGCTTTTATGGTCTGTGTAAATGATACACTTAGTACCATAGAGGTAGTGTCTCCAGATTTTCAAGGCAAACACAACTGCACCAAGTTCGAGGTCGTGAGTCGTATAATTCTTTTCGTGAATTTTGAGTTGCCTAGACGCGTAAGCGATAACCTTGCCTCGTTGCATAAGTACACAACCGAGACCTTGGTTGGAGGCATCACAATAAACGACAAAATCGTCAGTACCCTCAGGTAACGCTAGAACAGTAGCTTCGCACAACAATCGCTTGAGCGTTTGAAAGGCTTCTTCTTGCTTCGAGCCCCAAATATACGGTTTGCCTTTGTGCGTTAAAGCTGTTAAAGGCAAAGCGATCTTTGAGAAGTTCGAAATAAATCACCGGTAGTAACCAGCTAAGCCCAAAAAGGAACGGATTTCGGTAGGAGTGGATGGCGTAATCCAGTTCTTGATTGCTTCAATCTTGGATGGGTCGACATGAATACCCATCTTGTTTACAACATGACCAAGAAACTGTACTTCATCCGACCAAAATTCACACTTGGAGAGTTTGGCAAAGAGTTGCTCGGTTCGAAGCTTTTGCAACACCAACCGAAGATGTTGCTCATGCTCGGCCTTGGTTTTAGAATACACCAGAACATCATCGATGAACACGATCACGAATTTATCCAAGAAAGGCCTACACACCCGATTCATTAGATCCATGAAAACAGCGGGGTGCATTGGTTAAACCGAAGGGCATGACCAAGAATTCAAAATGACCGTAGCGGGTTCGAAAAGCAGTCTTGGGAACGTCCTCTTCGCGGTATACGCAACTGGTGATAGCCAGAACGGAGATCGATCTTGGAGAAACAAGAGGCACCTTGGAGTTGATCAAAGAGGTCGTCAATACGCGGTAAGGGATACCGGTTCTTAATGGTGAGCTTGTTCAGCTCGCGGTAATCGATACACATGCGAAACGATCCGTCTTTCTTTTTAACGAACAACACCGGAGCACCCCAGGGCGAAGAGCTAGGGCGAATGAATCCTTTAGCGGTCAACTCTTGGAGTTGACTTGCTAATTCTTGCATTTCAGCGGGTGCAAGTCGATAAGGAGATTTGGCTACGGGGGGAGCACCAGGGACATGATCAATACGAAACTCGACTTCCCGAGCGGGAGGTAAACCAGAAAGATCTTCGGGAAAGACTTCAGGGAAGTCACGCACGATAGGGATTTCGCGAAGTTTCTTCTTTCCTTCATCGGGTTTGACCACATGAGCTAAGAATGCGACACATTTCTTCCGCAAAAGTCTTCGGGCTTCAGTGCATGACATTAGTTTAAGACCGTTAGATGGTTTCTCGCCGTAGATATGAAGATCTTGACCATTCTCCCGAGGAATGCGAATCAACTTTTTGGCGCAGATTACTTCGGCGCGATTTTGCGAGAGCCAGTCCATACCAATAATCACATCAAAGCCTCCAAGCGGCATAGGAATGAGGTCGATTAGAAAATCGTTTTTTTTAAGGTTAAGCGTGCAATCTTTGATTACGGAGTTTATTAAAATAGTTTCACCATTAGCCAATTCAACTGAAAAGTTTTCGCTTAAGTTTATGCGCGGTCGCGCAAGTTTCTGCTCAAATGCGCGAGAAATAAAACTTCTATCGGCGCCAGTATCAAAGAGTATAGATGCATAATGTGTAACACCCCGACCAAAGGCGGATTATACATCGGGGCGCCACATATTGTTTCATTACTCGTGACACTATTGGGTGTCAATATTTAATAATACATTCATTCGCGCACGCGCAAAGTAAACAAGATAACATAAATCATCATAAATCAATATATTATAAATCATAATATTCGAACAGCAAAAACTTGTCTTGATACATTTTAATCTAGGTCCAAAATAAAGAGAACTTCCTACGTGTCCACAAGCTCCAAAACAGCTACTGCAAACCTGAACATGTGTTAAATAAAACGTCAAACACTTGCGTGTTGGTGAGAAATCAAGTTTAATACAATACATAGATAACAATAAATCTGCGCGCAACATGTGTATGTCTGGTTTTCAACAAGGGTGTAATCTGATCGGGACCAACTCTAAGATTCATAGACTGCCAGTGCTCACAATTGAGCTCACAAACAAGAAAGACTGTGCAAGTGTAAACAAAAGAGAAAATCATAAACGATAGTTCTCCCGTGTTCATCTAATGGTACCATGAGAACTGCGGCCGACAAGACGGTTAATGATCCACACATACAAATAAACAGCCAAGTCTACGTCCTCAACACATGGGATACTGCGCGACTAAAGTTCATAAACAGTTTAAGACTCTAAGTTTGTATGAACACATGAACATCCCAAAACATTAAAAGCAAAAAGGGATTAGATACGAGATTACTCACTTGATAAACGATGCGGTGTAAGATAAAGCAAGAACCAACTTTAAACAAGCACAAGTTAACCTATAAATAAGATTATTGTTTTAATGATTGGTTTTTTTTAGTCTTAATTACAAGTTAGCATAATTAGTAAGTAAATTATTATATATAATATATATTACCGGAAAAGCAGGACAGAACAGGGAGGAAGACGGAGGCAGAGAGGAAGACGGCAGAGAGAGCAAGGAGGAGGTTAAATTAAGTGTTTGTGTGTGATGTGTTAGGAAAAATAAGATTATTATTTATAGGGAAACCCTAGGGAACACAATCCCTAGAAAAGAGGAAAAGATCTCCAAAAAGTAAAAGATTTCAAAAGCAAAAGATATCAAAAGATATGGCAGCTGCAGGGGACAAGAGAAAGCTGACAGGGAACAGTAACAGGCTATGGGCGGGTCAGATAAAGGTACTGGTCAAGCATGGAAAAGCAGATCTCAAAAGATAATGTCAGTCACTTTTTCTGTCAACCAATGGGGTTGGTGCGCATGCTGCGCCAAAAGTGGCTTTTCAGACATAAGATAGGTCAGGTCAACAGCACAGAAGATAAGACAACACAAAAGCAAACGGCTGGACAAAACAGAAGAAAAGACTCAAAGGGTTAGCGCGAGAAGGCTGGAGCGCGAAGACAGACACAGAAGGTCAAGAGTGCGCGAGCGCGAAGGCAGACAGAACCAACCTTAACGCGTCGCGGGAAGAACTACATTTTTAAGCGCGCCGCGGGAAGAACTTCAATTCTAAGCGCGTCGCGAGAAGAACTATATTCCTTAGCGCGTCGCAGGAAGAACGGTATCCATAGCGCGTCGCGGGAAGAACTAAAATCCTTAGCGCGCTGCGGGGACAGTTCGTCTCGCGTATCGCAGTAACAGGTGGTCTTCACGCAGGCTTCCTTGTAAGGAGTCTGGCGCGGGGAGCTGCGCAGACAACCTTAGGCGGGAAGGAACAAAGGACAGCAAAGAGTAAGGAGAAAAAGAGGGAAACAAGGCTTAAGGGCGGGACGGCGACAAGAGGGAAAAGAAGGCGGAAAGAGAGAAGAAGAGGGACGGGACGGCGGAAAGAAAGAGAGAGAAAGAGGCGGGAAGGAAAATATATTATTATTATTAAAAGTAAAATATAAGTATAAATAAATATTAAATCATAACAGAAAGAGATCGGATAAGGGAAACGGGTACCTGGGTCGGGTCGGATCGGGGCAGATGTCACAGTCTCCCCTACTTTAAGAAATTTCGTCCCGAAATTTATCTCGAAGTAGGTTGCGCAGAGAACAGGTGCGGGTACTTGATCTTCATTTGATCTTCCCTTTCCCATGTAAACTCGGCTCCGCGCTTGGACTCCCAGCGAACTTTCACGATAGGGATGCGACTGCGCTTGGTTTGCTTAACCTCGCGATCCATAATCTCAACAGGCTTCTCAACGAAATGCATGGATTCATCAACTTGAACTTCATCAAGTGGAATGTGAAGGTTCTCGTCGGCTAAACACTTCTTGAGATTGGATACATGGAACGTTGGATGCACATTACTGAGCGCGGGCGGCAGGTCAAGTCTGTAGGCAACTTTCCCTACACGCGCGAGAATCTTAAATGGTCCAACATATCGAGGAGCAAGCTTACCTTTCTTCCCAAAGCGGACAACACCCTTCCAGGGCGACACTTTGAGGAGAACAAGATCACCAACTTGAAATTCGAGAGGCTTCCGCCTACGATCTGCGTAACTCTTCTGTCGGCTTCTGGCAGTCAGCAGATGATCACGGATCTTGGCGATTTTATCGGTTGTCTCTTGAACAAGTTCGGGTCCTGTGATTTGAGCTTCACCCACTTCGCTCCAACAAATCGGGGAGCGGCACTTACGACCGTAAAGTGCTTCAAATGGGGCCATACCGATACTGGAATGATAGCTGTTATTATAAGAGAACTCGATCAAAGGCAGGTGCGAATCCCAATTACCTCCAAAATCAAGAACACTAGATCGGAGCATATCCTCAAGAGTTTGAATAGTTCGCTCAGACTGACCGTCAGTCTGAGGATGATATGCCGTACTCATGTCCAAGCGAGTTCCTAGCGCAGATTGGAGAGATTTCCAAAAGCGAGATATAAAACGGCCATCGCGATCGGATATGATGCTCATAGGAGTACCATGGCGGCAGACAATTTCCTTGACATAAAGCTGCGCGAGATGCTCAACACGGTAGTTTTCACGAATGGGCAGGAAGTGAGCAGACTTAGTCAAACGATCCACTATTATCCAAATGCTATCATGTTTGCTTGCTGTCAAAGGTAACTTGGTAATGAAGTCCATCGCTATACCTTCCCATTTCCACGTAGGAATTTCTGGTTATTCGAGCAAACCAGATGGGCGTTGGTGTTCAGCTTTTACCTTAGAACAAGTCAGGCATTTAGCTACGAACACAGCAATATCCTTTTTCATGCCGGGCCAGCAATAAGTAATGCGCAAATCCTTGTACATCTTATCAGCGCCGGGATGAATAGAATACCGAGATTTATGCGCTTCACTCAGGATATCAGCGCGAAGATTCTCATCAAAGGGAATCCAGATGCGATTAAGATAGCAGAGAATCCCACTCAAATTGGGCACAAAATGTGCTTCCGCGCCACACGCTAACTCGGCGCGAAGGTTACCATTACTGATGGATGCGCGCTGGGCGTCACGAATGCGCGATTCAAGGTTGCTTTGGATCGGCGCGAAGTGAAGCTGCGTGCGCGGCAAGATACAGTTAAGCTGGCAGGGTTTTCGGCTGAGCGCATCGGCTACCACATTAGCCTTACCAGGATGATACCGGATCTCACAATCGTAATCGCTGATGAGTTCGTTCCATCGGCGTTGTCTCATGTTGAGTTCCTTTTGATCAAAGATATGCTGAAGGCTTTTATGGTCAGTGTAGAGGATACACTTAGTACCATAAAGGTAGTGTCTCCAGATCTTCAAGGCAAAAACAACTGCGCCTAGTTCGAGGTCGTGAGTTGTATAATTCTTTTCATGAACCTTGAGTTGTCTCGATGCGTAAGCGATAACCTTGCCTCGTTGCATAAGAACACAACCGAGACCTTGGTTGGAGGCATCGCAGTACACGACAAAATCATCATTACCCTCAGGTAGCGCAAGGACAGGAGCTTCACACAACAAACGCTTGAGCGTTAGAAAGGCTTCTTCTTGCTTCGAGCCCCAAATATATGGTTTACCTTTGTGCGTTAGAGCTGTTAAAGGCAAAGCGATCTTCGAGAAGTTCGAAATGAAGCGCCGGTAATAACCAGCTAAGCCCAGAAAGGAACGGATCTCGGAAGGAGTGGTCGGCGTAATCCAGTTCTTGATTGCTTCAATTTTGGATGGGTCGACATGAATACCCATCTTGTTCACAACATGGCCAAGAAACTGTACTTCATCAGACCAGAATTCACACTTGGAAAGCTTAGCAAAGAGCTGCTCGGTTCTAAGCTTTTGCAATACCAATCGGAGATGTTGCTCATGCTCGGCCTTGGTCTTAGAATAAATCAGAACGTCATCGATAAACACAATCACGAATTTATCCAAGAAAGGCCTACACACCCGATTCATTAGATCCATGAAAACGGCGGGTGCGTTGGTTAAACCGAAGGACATGACCAAGAATTCAAAATGGCCATAACGAGTTCGAAAAGCAGTCTTCGGAACATCTTCATCGCGGATGCGCAACTGGTGATAGCCAGAGCGGAGATCAATCTTGGAAAAACAAGAGGCACCTTGGAGTTGATCAAAGAGGTCGTCAATGCGCGGTAAGGGATACCGGTTCTTAATGGTGAGTTTGTTCAACTCGCGGTAATCGATACACATGCGAAACGATCCATCTTTCTTTTTAACGAACAACACCGGAGCACCCCAGGGCGAAGAGCTAGGGCGAATGAATCCTTTAGCAGTCAACTCTTGAAGTTGGCTTGCCAATTCTTGCATCTCAGCGGGCGCAAGACGGTAAGGAGATTTGGCTACGGGGGAAAGCACCAGGGACAAGATCAATACGGAACTCGACATCACGAGCGGGAGGGATACCAGGAAGATCATCAGGAAAAACTTCAGGGAAATCACGCACAACAGGGATATCGCGAAGCTTCTTCTTTTCTTCAGCAGGTTTAACCACATGGGCTAAGAATGCAATACACCTTTTCCGCATGAGCCTTCGGGCTTCGGCGCAAGACATAAGTTTAAGACCGCGGGAGGGTTTCTCGCCGTAGATGTGAAGATCACCATTTTCTCGAGGTATGCGAATCATCTTCTTGGCGCAAATAACTTCGGCGCGATTATGCGTAAGCCAGTCCATACCAATGATAACATCAAAGCTTCCAAGAGGCATGGGGATGAGGTCGATCAGAAAATCATTTTCGTTAAGGTTAAGCGTGCAATCTTTAATCACTGAGTTAATTAAAACAGTTTCGCCATTAGCCAATTCAACTGAAAAATTTTCTTTTAAATTGTTGCGCGGTCGCGCAAGCTTCTGCTCAAACGCGTGAGAAATAAAACTTCTATCGGCGCCAGTATCAAAAAGTACAGAAGCATAAAATCCGTTAAGCAAAAATGTACCATTAACTACGTCATTATTCGCTTGCGCTTGGTGCGCGGTTATGTTAAAAGCTCGTCCGCGTGTCACTTGGTTCGAAATCTGGTTCACCGGATTCGCTTGCGTAATCTGAACTTGTAGTCTCGGGCATGCGTTCCGGAAATGACTGGGATCACCGCAGTTGAAGCACGATCTGGGTCGTGGGTTTTGGTATGTTGGTTGTGGGTTCTGCGGGTAGACTGGTGGTGTCGGCGCAATTGGATTGGCGGGAAGGACTCTACAGTTTTCTACAAGGTGACCAGCGCGACCACATCGGTTACAAAGTCGACATGGGACTTGAGGTGGGTGGTGGAGTCTACAGGTTGGGCAAAAGGGGTGGTTTCCTGTGTAAGGTTTCTTAGTTGGCGGGGCAGGGAGTGCTGGATTGGTTAGGGTATAGTTGTGGACTACAGGAGGTGTTGGGTAGGCTGACAGTGGGTTAGGCGCGTATACTGGAGGTTGGTAGGCGGGTTGCTGGACTATGGGCGGGCTGGTAAGCGCGTAAACTTGTCTGCGCCTACGTTTCGGGTTGTTATGGTGTGAGGGTTCAGGTTTGGTTTCTGTTGGTTCAGGGACAGTCTTGGTGAGTTTGGTTTTCTCAGATCCCCGCAGGAACAGGGTTCCTGCTCTGACATGGTTGTCGCTGAGCACAGCGGCCAATTCGATGGCGTCAGAGAGGGTTACTGGGTTTCTGGCCCATACAGAATCTTGAATTTCCATGGGGAGACCCCCAAGGAATTTCTCTATGGCTCGGCGGAAAGGGGTAACAAGGTGAGGGACAAGCAGGCTTAGTTCATGGAAGCGCGTCGCGTACTCGCGCGCTTCACCGCTGTATTGCTTCAAGTTCCAAAATTCTTCCTCCGGGCGCTTAACTTCGTTGGGAGGGCAGAATTCTCGCGTCAAGAGATCCTTAAATTCCTCCCAGAGCATGCTGGAAGCAGCTTCTGCGCCACGCGTATGAGCTACTCCATTCCACCATGTAAGCGCTCTAGATTCCAGGACACCGGAAGCATATAGGGTTCGTCTGTCTGAGGGGCATTGGGTGTGGAGGAAAGTGTTTTCTATTTTCTCAAGCCACTGGAGCATCACGGTGGCTCCTTCAAGGCCTGTGAACTTTGGAGGGTTACCCGCGTTAAAGGACTTAATGTTGTAACCAGAGGTGTTAGCATTGTTTTGGTTTAAGGCTTGGGCTATTGCGGCGGCCATTTCCTGGGAACGTTGCTGCGAACGTCTGCGCGCGGCTTCTTTTTTCTTGAGATGGCGAGCTGATAGCGGAGGCATTCTATAAAAGTTTTAATTTTAGTTAATATCTTGGTTTTAGCGCAAAGTATAACCTCGAAAAGCTTGGTTTCACGGAGTCAGTTACTGTCAAAAGTTAAAGTAAAATAAATGACCCTAAATGCAGACTTAATAAAGGTAACGAATTCGAATCAAGAATCGACAATTCATGTATCACCATGACTTTCCGAATTCCCAATTTAAAATATACGAGCAACGAGTATTGGAGATTGACGATTCATGTATCACCATGACTTTTCAATCCTCAATATAAAATATACAAGAAAATGAGTATTGGAGGTTGACAATTCATGTATCATCATGACTTTTCAAGTCTCCAACCTCAGAACATAATCGTAAATGGAAATTGAAAATCAACTATTCATGTATCACCATGACTTTTCGGATTTTCAAATCCAACAAACGAATATGTAAGTAAAATCAATAAAAATCGAAATTCAACAAAAATCGAAATATCGCGGAATAAAACATAAAATCATATACTGCGCAGGCGCGAGCATATTCATAAATAACGAGTAATTAACAATAAGCGCGCAAACATGAGATTTCTCTCATGCGCGAGAAGGGACTCTTAGGTATTCTAGGCCGTTACGTCTAACCACCTATCCTAAAGTCAACGAGCTCTGATACCAATCTATAACACCCCGACCAAAGGCGGATTATACATCGGGGCGCCACATATTGTTTCATTACTCGTGACACTATTGGGTGTCAATATTTAATAAATACATTCATTCGCGCACGCGCAAAGTAAACAAGATAACATAAATCATCATAAATCAATATATTATAAATCATAATATTCGAACAGCAAAAACTTGTCTTGATACATTTTAATCTAGGTCCAAAATAAAGAGAACTTCCTACGTGTCCACAAGCTCCAAAACAGCTACTGCAAACCTGAACATGTGTTAAAATAAAACGTCAAACACTTGCGTGTTGGTGAGAAATCAAGTTTAATACAATACATAGATAACAATAAATCTGCGCGCAACATGTGTATGTCTGGTTTTCAACAAGGGTGTAATCTGATCGGGACCAACTCTAAGATTCATAGACTGCCAGTGCTCACAATTGAGCTCACAAACAAGAAAGACTGTGCAAGTGTAAACAAAAGAGAAAATCATAAACGATAGTTCTCCCGTGTTCATCTAATGGTACCATGAGAACTGCGGAATAGACCGACAAGACGGTTAATGATCCACACATACAAATAAACAGCCAAGTCTACGTCCTCAACACATGGGATACTGCGCGACTAAAGTTCATAAACAGTTTAAGACTCTAAGTTTGTATGAACACATGAACATCCCAAAACATTAAAAGCAAAAAGGGATTAGATACGAGATTACTCACTTGATAAACGATGCGGTTTAAGATAAAGCAAGAACCAACTTTAAACAAGCACAAGTTAACCTATAAATAAGATTATTGTTTTAATGATTGGTTTTTTTTAGTCTTAATTACAAGTTAGCATAATTAGTAAGTAAATTATTATATATAATATATATTACCGGAAAAGCAGGACAGAACAGGGAGGAAGACGGAGGCAGAGAGGAAGACGGCAGAGAGAGCAAGGAGGATGTTAAATTAAGTGTTTGTGTGTGATGTGTTAGGAAAAATAAGATTATTATTTATAGGGAAACCCTAGGGAACACAATCCCTAGAAAAGAGGAAAAGATCTCCAAAAAGTAAAAGATTCCAAAAGCAAAAGATATCAAAAGATATGGCAGCTGCAGGGGACAAGAGAAAGCTGACAGGGAACAGTAACAGGCATGGGCGGGTCAGATAAAGGTACTGGTCAAGCATGGAAAAGCAGATCTCAAAAGATAATGTCAGTCACTTTTTCTGTCAACCAATGGGGTTGGTGCGCATGCTGCGCCAAAAGTGGCTTTTCAGACATAAGATAGGTCAGGTCAACAGCACAGAAGATAAGACAACACAAAAGCAAACGGCTGGACAAAACAGAAGAAAAGACTCAAAGGGTTAGCGCGAGAAGGCTGGAGCGCGAAGGCAGACACAGAAGGTCAAGAGTGCGCGAGCGCGAAGGCAGACAGAACCAACCTGAACGCGTCGCGGGAAGAACTACATTTCTAAGCGCGCCGCGGGAAGAACTTCAATTCTAAGCTCGTCGCGAGAAGAACTATATTCCTTAGCGCGTCGCGGGAAGAACGGTATCCATAGCGCGCCGCGGGAAGAACTAAAATCCTTAGCGCGCTGCGGGGACAGTTCGTCTCGCGTATCGCAGTAACAGGTGGTCTTCACGCAGGCTTCCTTGTAAGGAGTCTGGCGCGGGGAGATGCGCAGACAACCTTAGGCGGGAAGGAACAAAGGACAGCAAAGAGTAAGGAGAAAAAGAGGGAAACAAGGCTTAAGGGCGGGACGGCGACAAGAGGGAAAAGAAGGCGGAAAGAGAGAAGAAGAGGGACGGGAAAGCGGAAAGAAAGAGAGAGAAAGAGGCGGGAAGGAAAATATATTATTATTATTAAAAGTAAAATATAAGTATAAATAAATATTAAATCATAACAGAAAGAGATCGGATAAGGGAAACGGGTACCTGGGTCGGGTCGGATCGAGGCAGATGTCACATAATGTCCGTTAAGTAAAAATGTACCATTAACCACGTCGTTATTCGCTTGCGCTTGGTGCGCGGTTATATTAAAAGCTCGTCCGCGCGTCACTTGGTTCGAAATTTGGTTAACTGGGTTCGCTTGCGTAATCTGAACTTGCAGTCTCGGGCACCCGTTCCGGAAATGACTGGGATCACCGCAGTTGTAGCACGACCTGGGTCGTGGATTAGGGTATGTTGGTTGTGGGTTCTGCAGGTAGGTTGGTGGTGTTTGCGCAATTGGGTTGGAGGGAAGGACTCTACAGTTTTCCGCATTGTGACCAGCGCGGCCACATCGGTGACAAAGTCGACACGGGACTTGAGTTGGATGGTGAAGTCTACAGGTTGGGCAAAAGGGTTGGTTTCCTGTGTAGGGTTTCTTAGTTGGCGGGGCAGGGAGTGCGGGATTGGTTAAGGCATAGTTATGGACTACAGGGGGTGTTGGGTAGGTTGATAGTGGGTTAAGAGCGTATACTGGTGGTTGGTAGGCGGGTTGCTGGACAACGAGCGGGTTGGTAAGCGCGTAGGCTTTGCGCCTGCGCTTGAGGTTGTTACGGTTTGAGGGTTCTGGTTTGGTTTCTGTTGGTTCTGGGACAGTCTTGGTGAGTTTGGTCTTTTCGGCTCCCCGCAGGAACAGGGTTCCTGCCCTGACATGGTTGTCGCTGAGCACAGCGGCCAACTAGATGGCGTCAGAGAGGGTTGCTGGGTTCCTGGCCCATACAGAATCTTGAATTTCCATGGGGAGACCCCCAAGAAACTTTTCGATGGCTCGGCGGGAAGGGGTAACTAGGTGCGGGACAAGCAAGCTTAATTCATGGAAGCGCGTCGCGTACTCGCGCGCTTCGCCACTGTACTGTTTCAGGTTCCAAAAATCTTCCTCCAGGCGCTTTATTTCGTTGGGAGGGCAGAATTCTCTAGTCAAAAGTTCCTTGAATTCTTCCCAGAGCATGCTAGAAGCAGCCTCTGCGCCACGCGCATGAGCTACTCCGTTCCACCAAGTAAGCGCCCTTGATTCCAGGACACTCGAGGCGTATAAGGTTCGTCGGTCTGGAGGGCATTGGGTATGGAGGAAGGTGTTCTCAATTTTCTCGAGCCATTGGAGCATTACGGTGGCTCCTTAAAGCCCTGTGAATTTCGGAGGGTTACCCGCATTGAAGGATTTAATATTGTATCCGGAGAGGTTGGTATTATTTTGGTTTAAGGCTTGGGCTATCGCGGCGGCCATTTCCTGGGAACGTTGCTGCCTACGTCTGCGCGAGGCTTCTCTCCTCTGATAACGGCGAGATAGCGGAGGCATTCTATAAAAGTTTTAGTTTTTGTTAACATCTTGGTATAGGAAATCGTTTTATCGCAAAGTACATCGTCGTAAAGCTTGTTTCGCGGAGTTAATTGCTATCAAATTTGAAGTAAAATTGAAACTTAATACAGGTAATGAATTCAAATTGAAAATCGACAATTCATGTATCACCATGACTTTCCGAATTCCCAATTTAAAATATCGTGTAAATGAATATTGGAGATTGACAATTCATGTATCACCATGACTTTTCAAATCTTCAATTTAAAATATCGAGTAAATGAATATTGGAGATTGACAATTCATGTATCACCATGACTTTTCAAATCTTCAATTTAAAACGTAAAGTTAATGGTAATTGAAAATCAACTATTCATGTACCACCATGACTTCTCGGATTTTCAATCCCCATAACAAACGAATAAGTAAAGAGATAAATTGAAATTTAATAAAAATCGAAAGATCGCGAATAAAACATGAAATCAAGTGATGCGTATGCGCCAGCATATTTTATAAATATCGAGTAAATAACAATTAGCGCGCAAACATGAGATATTTCTCATGCGCGAGAAGGGACTCTTAGGTATTCTAGGTCGTTACGTCTAACCACCTATCCTAAAGTCAAGGAGCTCTGATACCAATCTGTAACACCCCGACCGATGGCGGATTATACATCGGGGCGCCACGTATTGTTTCATTACTCGTGACACTATTTGGGTGTCAATATTTAATAAATACATTTACCGCGCACGCGCAACACAATTTGTAAAGTAACATAAATCATAACATAAATCAAAATATTCAAATAACATAAACTTGTCTTGTTACATTTTAAACTAGGTCCAAAAGAAAAGAAAACATCCTATGTGTCCTCAAGCTTCCAAAAACAGCTACAGCAAACCTGAACATGTGTTAAAATAAAACGTCAACACTTGCGTGTCGGTGAGAAATCAAGTTTAATACATATAAATAGATAACAATATCTGCGCGCATCATGTGTATAACTGGGGTTCAACAAGGGTGTAATCAGATTGTGATCAAACCTAATAGATCATAGCTCATAGTTCAACCCGTGCTCCCAATTGAGCACAAAAACAAGAAAACTGTGCATGTGTAAACAAAAGAGAAATCATAAACGATAGTTCTCCCGTGTTCATCTAATGGATCCATGAAAACTGCGGAATAGGCCGACAAGACGGTTAATGATCCACACATACAAATAAACAGCCAAGTCTACGTCCATAACACATGGGGTTTTGCGCGACAAAAGTTTATAAACAAGTTTAAGACTCAAGTTTGTACGAACACATGAACATCCCAATACATTAAAAATAAAAAGGGATTAGGTACGAGATTACTCACATGTAAACGGTGCGTTGAAAGGTAACGCAAGAACCAACTTTTAAACAAGCACAAGTTAACCTATAAATAAGAGTTTATTGGTTTAACGATTGGTTTTTATGTCTTGAATATATGCAGTAAATCACTTAAACAAATTATTTAAAAGAAAAATTATATATTAATTATTTACCGAGACCTGGGCAGAGCAGAAGAGAAGACGGAGGCAAAGAGAAGAGTTGGAGGCGCTGCTGAGGAACTAGGGCAGAGAGCAAAGTGAGAGAGAGATTAAGTGTAGTGTGTGTAGTGTTAAGAAACAAGAAAATAGCTTAATTTATAGGAAAACCCAAGGGAACACAATCCCTTGAAAAGGGGAAAAGATCTTATCAAATCAAGCAAAAGATATTAAAAGCAAAAGAAAACAAAAGCAAAAGATATCAAAAGATATGCCGGCAGCTGCAGAGGATGGGGAAAAGGCTGACAGGTTACAGGTAAATCATGGGAGGAGTCAGATAAAGGTACTGGTCAAGGCATGGGAAAAGCAGATTTCAAAAGATTATGTCAGTCACATTTTCTGCCAACCAATGGGGTTGGTGCGCATGCTTCGCCGAAAGTGACTATTCAGACAGAAGATAAGATATCACAAAAGTAAACGGGCTGGCTAAAACAGAAAAAGATACAAGTCTAGCGCGAGAAAGCTGCGCGCGAGAGGCTGCGCGCGCGAGAAGGCTAAGGCGCGCCGCGGGAAGAATTACATTTCTTAGCGCGCCGCGGGAGGAACTACAATTCCTAGCGCGTCGTGGGAAGAACTACGATTCTTAGCGCGCTGCGGGAACAGTTCGCCTTGCGTATCGCAGGAACAGTTGGTCATCGCGCAGGCTTCCTTGTAAGGAGTCTGGCGCGTGGAGCTGCGCAGACATCCTTAGGCGGGAAGAACCAAAGGACAAACAAAGAGTTAAGAGAAAAAGGGGGTTCAAGGCTTAAGGGTTAAGCAGAGGGGCGGGACGGCAACAAGGGCGAGATGGCGACAAGAGAGAAAAAGGCGGGACGGCGACAAGAAAGAGAAAGAGGGAGGCGGGGGAAGAAATTAATACTATTATTATTATTAAGTAATATAAAAATATATATATAAATGTTAAATTTACAAAGATTAATGATCAAATTTTAAATCATAAAAAGAATCGGATTCGAAAACGGGTACCTGGGTCGGGTCGGATTGGGCAGATGTCACAGTCTCCCCTACTTTAAGAAATTTCGTCCCGAAATTTATCTCGAAGTAGGATGCGCAGAGAAAAGGTGCGGGTACTTGATCTTCATTTGATCTTCCCTTTCCCAAGTGAACTCGGCTCCGCGCTTGGACTGCCAACGAACTTTACAGTGAAGTAGGATGCACTGAAGTCTTCGGGCTTCAGTGCATGACATTAGTTTAAGACCGTTAGATGGTTTCTCGCCGTAGATATGAAGATCTTGACCATTCTCCCGAGGAATGCGAATCAACTTCTTGGCGCAGATTACTTCGGCGCGATTTTGCGAGAGCCAGTCCATACCAATAATCACATCAAAGCCTCCAAGCGGCATAGGAATGAGGTCGATTAGAAAATCGTTTTTGTTAAGGTTAAGCGTGCAATCTTTGATTACGGAGTTTATTAAAATAGTTTCACCATTAACCAATTCAACTGAAAAGTTTTCGCTTAAGTTTATGCGCGGTCGCGCAAGTTTCTGCTCAAATGCGCGAGAAATAAAACTTCTATCGGCGCCAGTATCAAAGAGTATAGATGCATAATGACCGTTAAGTAAAAATGTACCATTAACCACGTCGTTATTCGCTTGCGCTTGGTGCGCGGTTATATTAAAAGCTCGTCCGCGCGTCACTTGGTTCGAAATTTGGTTAACTGGGTTCGCTTGCGTAATCTGAACTTGCAGTCTCGGGCACGCGTTCCGGAAATGACTGGGATCACCGCAGTTGTAGCACGACCTGGGTCGTGGATTAGGGTATGTTGGTTGTGGGTTCTGCAGGTAGGTTGGTGGTGTTTGCGCAATTGGGTTGGAGGGAAGGACTCTACAGTTTTCCGCATTGTGACCAGCGCGGCCACATCGGTGACAAAGTCGACACGGGACTTGAGTTGGATGGTGAAGTCTACATGTTGGGCAAAAGGGTTGGTTTCCTGTGTAGGGTTTCTTAGTTGGCGGGGCAGGGAGTGCGGAATTTGTTAAGGCATAGTTATGGACTACAGGGGGTGTGGGGTAGGTTGATAGTGGGTTAAGAGCGTATACTGGAGGTTGGTAGGCGGGTTGCTGGACAGGAGCTTCGCAGTACCCTCAGGTAACGCTAGAACAGGAGCTTCGCACAACAATTGCTTGAGCGTTTGAAAGGCTTCTTCTTGCTTCGAGCCCCAAATATACGGTTTGCCTTTGTGCGTTAATGCTGTTAAAGGCAAGGCGATTTTTGAGAAGTTCGAAATGAATCGCCGGTAGTAACCAGCTAAGCCCAAAACGGAACGGATTTCGGTAGGAGTGGACGGTGCAATCCAGTTCTTGATTGCTTCAATTTTGGATGGGTCGACATGAATACCCATCTTGTTTACAACATGACCAAGAAACTGTACTTCATCAGACCAAAACTCACACTTGGAGAGTTTGGCATAGAGTTGTTTGGTTCGAAGCTTTTCCAACACCAATTGAAGATGTTGTTCATGCTCGGCCTTGGTTTTGGAATACACCAGAACGTCATCGATAAACACGATCACGAATCGGTCCAAGAAAGATCTACACACCCGGTTCATTAGATCCTTGAAAACAGCGGGTGCGTTGGTTAAACCGAAAGGCATGACCAAGAATTCAAAATGACCGTAGCGGGTTCGAAAAGCAGTCTTGGGAATATCCTCTTCACGGATACGCAACTGGTGATAGCCAGAACGGAGATCGATTTTGGAGAAACAAGAGGCACCTTGGAGTTGATCAAAGAGGTCGTCAATACGCGGTAAGGGATACCGGTTCTTAATAGTGAGCTTGTTCAGCTCGCGGTAATCGATACACATGCGAAGCGATCCGTTTTTCTTTTTAACGAACAACACCGGAGCACCCCATGGCGAAGAGCTAGGGCGAATGAATCCTTTATCGGTCAACTCTTGAAGTTGACTTGCTAATTCTTGCATTTCAGCGGGTGCAAGTCGATAAGGAGATTTGGCTACGGGGGATGCACCAGGGACAAGATCAACACGAAACTCGATTTCCCGAGCGGGATGTAAACCAGAAAGATCATCGGGAAAGACTTCAGGAAAGTCACGCACGATGGGGATTTCAGAAAGTTTCTTCTTTCCTTCATCGGGTTTGACCACATGAGCTAAGAACGCGACACATTTCTTCCGCAAAAGTCTTCGGGCTTCAGAGCATGACATAAGTTTAAGACCGTTAGATGGTTTCTCGCCGTAGATATGAAGATCTTGACCATTTTCCCGAGGAATGCGAATCAACTTCTTGGCGCAGATTACTTCGGCGCGATTTTGCGAGAGCCAGTCCATTCCAATAATCACATCAAAACTTCCAAGAGGCATGGGAATGAGGTCGATTAGAAAATCGTGTTCATTAAGGTTAAGCGTGCAATCTTTGATCACGGAGTTTATTAAAATAGTTTCACCATTAGCCAATTCAACTGAAAAGTTTTCGTTTAAGTTCATTCGCGGTCGCGCAAGTTTTTGTTCAAATGCGCGAGAAATAAAACTTCTATCGGCGCCAGTATCAAAAAGTATAGATGCATATTGCCCGTCAAGTAAAAATGTACCATTAACCACGTCATTATTCGCTTGCACTTGGTGCGCGGTTATATTAAAAGCTCGTCCGCGCGTCACTTGGTTTGAAATTTGGTTAACCGGATTAGCTTGCGTAATTTGCACTTGCAGTCTCGGGCACGCGTTCCGGAAATGACTGGGGTCACCGCAGTTATAGCACGACCTGGGTCGTGGATTAGGGTATGTTGGTTGTGGGTTTAGCGGGTAAGTTGGTGGTGTTTGCGCGATTGGGTTGGCGGGAAGGATTCTACAGTTCTCAGCAGTGTGACCAGTACGGCCACATCGGTTACATTGTCGACACGGGACTTGAGTTGGATGGTGAAGTCTACAGGTTGGGCAAAAGGGTTGGTTTCCTATGTAAGGTTTCTTAGTTGACGGGGCAGGGAGTGCGGGATTGGTTAAGGCATAGTTATGAACTACAGGGGGTGTTGGGTAGGTTGACAGTAGGTTAGGAGCGTATACTGGAGGTTGGTAGGCGGGTTGCTGGACAACGAGCGGGTTGGTAAGCGCGTAGGTTTGATGATTGGGTCTGCACCTACGCTTGAGGTTGTTACGGTTTGAGGGTTCTGGCTTGGTTTCTGTTGGTTCTGGGACAGTCTTGGTGAGTTTGGTCTTCTCGGCTCCCCGCAGGAACAGGGTTCCTGCCCTGACATGGTTGTCGCTGAGCACAGCGGCCAACGCGATGGCGTCAGAGAGGGTTGCGGGGTTCCTGGCCCATACAGAATCTTGAATTTCCATGGGGAGACCCCCAAGAAACTTCTCGATGGCTCGGCGGGAAGGGGTAACTAGGTGCGGGACAAGCAACCTTAGTTCGTGGAAGCGCGTAGCGTACTCGCGCGCTTCGCCACTGTACTGCTTCAAGTTCCAAAATTCCTCCTCAAGGCGCTTTATTTCGTTGGGAGGGCAGAATTCTCTAGTTAAAAGTTCCTTGAATTCCTCCCAGAGCATGCTAGAAGCAGCCTCTGCGCCACGCGCATGAGCTACTCCGTTCCACCAAGTAAGCGCCCTTGATTCTAGGACACTTGAGGCGTATAAGGTTCGTCGGTCTGGAGGGCATTGGGTATGGAGGAAGGTGTTCTCAATTTTCTCGAGCCATTGGAGCATTACGGTGGCTCCTTCGAGCCCTGTGAATTTCGGAGGGTTACCCGCATTAAATGATTTAATATTGTATCCGGAGGGGTTGGTATTGTTTTGGTTTAAGGCTTGGGCTATTGCGGCGGCCATTTCCTGGGAACGTTGCTGCCTACGTCTGCGCGCGGCTTCTCTCCTCTGATGACGGCGAGCTGATAGCGGAGGCATTCTATAAAAGTTTTAGTTTTTGTTAATATTTTGGTATGGGAAATCGTTTTAGCGCAAAGTATATCGTTGTAAAGCTTGTTTCGCGGAGTTAAATGCTATCAAATTTTGAAGTAAAATATGAATTTAAATGCATACTTAATACAGGTAATGAATTCGAATTGAAAATCGACAATTCATGCATCACCATGACTTTCCGAATTCTCAATTTAAAATATCGAGTAAATGAATATTGGAGATTGACAATTCATGTATCACCATGACTTTTCAAATCTTCAATTTAAGAACATAAAGTTAATGGTAATTGAAAATCAACTATTCATGTACCACCATGACTTCTCGGATTTTCAATCCCCACAACAAACGAATATGTAAGTAAAGAAATAAATTGAAATTTAATAAAAATCGAAAGATCACGAATAAAACATGAAATCAAGTGCTGCGTATGCGCCAGCATATTTTATAAATATCGAGTAAAGAACAATTAGCGCGCAAACATGAGATATTTCTCATGCGCGAAAAGGGACTCTTAGGTATTCTAGGTCGTTACGTCTAACCACCTATCCTAAAGTCACGGAGCTCTGATACCAATCTGTAACACCCCGACCGATGGCGGATTATACATCGGGGCGCCACGTATTGTTTCATTACTCGTGACACTATTTGGGTGTCAATATTTAATAAATACATTTTCATTGCGCACGCGCAGAACACAAATCGTAAAGTAACATAAATCATATCATAACTTAAAATATTCAAATAACATAATTTGTCTTGTTACATTTTAATCTAGGTCCAAAGAAAAGGAAAACATCCTACGTGTCCTTGAGATTCCCAAAAGCAGCTACAGCAAACCTGAACATGTGTTAAAATAAAACGTCAACACTTGCGTGTCGGTGAGAAATCAAGTTTAATAGATATAAATAGATAATAACAAACACTGCGCGCAACATGTGCATAACTGGGGTTTAACATAGGGTGTAATCAGATTGTGATCAAGCCTAGATAGATCATAGCTCATAGTTCAATCCGTGCTCCCAATCGAGCACAAAAACGAATAAATACGTGCATGTGTAAACAAAACAAGAAAACCGTAAACGATAGGTCTCCCGTGTTCATCTAATGGATCCATGAAAACTTCGGAATAGGCCGAACAAAGCGGTTAATGATTCACACATACAAATAAACAGCCAAGTAAACGTCCATAACACATGGGGTTTTGCGCACATAAGTTTCATAAACAAGTTTAAGACTCAAGTTGTACGAACACATGAACATCCCAAAACGTTAAAAATAAAAGGGGATTAAGTACGAGATTACTCACTTGTAAACGGTGCGATGAAAGATAATGCAAGAACCAACTTTTAAACAAGCACAAGTTAACCTATCAATAAGAGTTTATTGGTTTAACGATTGGTTTTTATGTCTTGAATATATGCAGTAAGTCACTTAAACAAATTATTTTAAAGAATTATATATATAAATTTACCGAGATCTGGGCAGAACAGAAGAGAAGACGGAGGCAAGGAAAGGGATTGGCGGCAGAGGAACTAGGGCAGAGAGCAAAGGGAGAGAGATTAAGTGTAGTGTGTGTAGTGTTAAGAAATTAGCTTAATTTATAGAAAGACCCAAGGGAACACAATCCCTTGAAAAGGGGAAAAGATCTTATCAAATCAAGCAAAATATATTAAAAAGCATAAGAAAACAAAAGCAAAAGATATCAAAAGATATGCTGGCAGCTGCAGGGGATGGGGAAAAGCTGACAGGTTACAGGTAAAGCATGGGAGGTGTCAGATAAAACACTGTTCAAGACATGCAAAAGAAGATTTCAAAAGATTATGTCAGTCACTTTTTCTGTCAACCAATAGGATTGGTGCGCATGCTGCGCCGAAAGTGGCTTTTCGGACAGATGTCGGAACTGACCTACAGTGCTCAAACCAAAGATAAGATATTCCAAGAGCAAAAAGGCTGACCTAAACAGAAGAAAAGACTTAAGGTCTAGCGCGAGAAGACTCGAGCGCGCGCGAGGGCGAAGGCAGACAGAGAACAATCCTTAGCGCGCCGCGGGAAGAACTTCAATCCTTAGCGCGTCGCGGGAAGAACTACAATTCTTAGCGCGTCGCGGGAAGAACTACAATTCTTAGCGCGCCGCGGGAAGAACTATAATCCTTAGCGCATCGCGGGAAGAGCTACAATCCTTAGCGCATCGCGGGAAGAACTATCATTCTTAGCGCGCTGCGGGAACAGTTCGCCTCGCGTATCGCCGGAACAGTTGGTCTTCGCGCAGGCTTCCTTGTAAGGAGTCTGGCGCGTGGAGCTGCGCAGACATCCTTAGGCGGGAAGAACCAAAGGACAAGCAAAGAGTTAAGAGAAAAGGGGGGTTCAAGGCTTAAGGGTTAAACAGAGGGGCGGGACGGCAACAAGAGAGAAAAAGGGCGAGATGGCGACAAGAAAGAGAAAGAGGCGGGACGGCGACAAGAAAGAGAAAGAGGCGGGACGGCGACAAGAAAGAGAAAGAGGGAGGCGGGAAGAAATTAGTAATATAAAAAATATATATATATAATTTATTTTAATGTTAAATTTACAAAGATTAATAATCAAATTTTAAATCGTAAAAATAATCGAATTCGAAAACGGGTACCTGGGTCGGGTCGGATAGGGCAGATGTCACAGATGTGATATGCACAAGCATGTGATATGCGCCACGCGCAGATGTGATATGCGTGAGCATATGTGATGCCTGAGCATATGTGATGCCTGAGCATGTGTGATATGCGTGAGCATATGTGATATGCGCCATGCGCATAGGTTTTGGCTTTGTGCCTTCATAATGTCTTGATTTCAAGCCGCTTGTCTATATCTTGTGGGTTGACCCGCCTCGCTCGGTGTTGATGCGGGTACATACCTCTTCA
>NW_027501263.1:0-90426 GCF_021521415.1 Bidens hawaiensis | reverse complement strand
AGAGCAAATTGCAAAAAGAAAACAAAAACGGAAAAGGGTTGCTCTTTCTGAAGAAGATTTGCAACCAAAAGCCACTCCAAGAGTAACCTCTGGAGATGAAATCTTGGACAAAGATGACATAATTGACACCGATATGGCTGAGGTTGAATCGGTGAATACTGTAATGAAAATACTAAATGAAGAAAGGGAGAAAGCACGTGTAGAAGAAGAAGAGGAAAAGATTCCTCAGGAGGTAGTAGAGACGTTGATAGAAATGAAAATGAAGGAGGAGGAAGATGAGAAACTAAGAAAATTGGCAGATGAGAGCATTAGGATTGCAATGGAAAATTTGAAGAAAAGCCAGACTCAACAAACTTAAGATAAACCTGAACCAATCTTTCAATCTGAAGAACCCATCATTGTTGAACCAGAAACAAAAGTGGATGAGCCAGAGCATGCACAGTCTGAGCCTGAGCCTGAATCTGAACTACCAAAGAGACAAGAGCTCGGATTGGTTCCAATAAATCCAGAAGCAAATGAAGAAGAAACAATAGAACTTTCTTATGGAACAGTTGTCAAACTAGTTGTTTTAAAAACTCTTCAATAAATTCTAAAGAATCCTACAAGACATGCTCCTGATATTGTGTCAGCTGCTAAAAAGGCTCAAAAGGAAGTAGAACAAAGATGCAGTAGGCCACAAACTGACAATATACCAGAACTAAGAGTTGAAGAAGTAGTTGAGAATACAGAGCCAAGAGTTGAGGAGGTTGTTGATGATGATCCTCAGGTCAAAGAGCCTAGAGTTGAAGAGATCATTAATGATGAACCGGCCAATGTGAATGAAGAGCCTATAGTAACTGAACCAGTCATAACTGAGCCAGAACCTGAAGTTAAAGTGTCCTTGAAAAGAAAAGAAACATTAGAAATTGAGACTCCTAAAACCAAGAGACAAAAATCTGTGAGGAAAGTCTATAAGAGAAGGGAAACACAACCCAAGGTTGTTGAAGGGCCACAGATAATTCAAACTGAAAAACCCATGAACGGAGCCCTACACAACTTGGATGATCAAATGGAGATTGATGAAGAGGAAGAAAGGGCAAAGAAGGCTGAAGACAAAGAAAAGGAAGATAGAGCCTATCTTTTGAGCCTCAAATATGATCTGAAATATCTACAGAGGATGTCTAAAGAAAATGTTGCACAAGAGGCTGAAGGCTAGAGGAGTAGAGAGTCTGAAAGAGAATTTATGTTGAAAGCCGGACATAGACCTGCCTATCTCAATCTACAATCCTTTGACACGTTTGATAAGATGTACAAGAATGCTCTTGTCGATGATGTTGCAGACAATGTAGACAAAGTGAAAAAGAGAAAGGATGAAGAAAAGAATGTGTTTAAAGAGGCCGAGAGAAGTAAGAAAATAATTGAAAAGGAGGCCCGGGATCAAAGAGAGTATGAGGAATTAAAGAGCAAACACAAAGATATCAAGTTCTTGCAACTGCATGGATTTGAATACAACAATCTCATCAACCTATCTCTTAAAGAACTAAAGAAGAAAGTGCAAATGGTAAAAGACTCACATAAAGATCAGAAATGCACTGAAGATTGTAAAAGAGAGAAAATGTTAAGAATAAGAATTGAGAAGGAAAGACAGGAAGAAGAAAAGAAGAAAGCCGAAGCTGACGAATGGTTTAATGATCCCAAACGAGTGAAAACCTTAAAAGAAATACTACTACAGAAGGGGATGACCGAAGTCGAATTTGATAGCATGCCTCATGAGCAACTGATTGAAACATACAAGAGAGAGTAAAGGCTATACATGGAAAATCAAAGACAAATGTTGGAGGATAGGAGGAGAAGAGAAGAAGAGGTTAGAGCTGAAATGATAAGCATTCTGCACAAAAGAGGTGCAAACATGCTAAAGTTGGTAGCACAATCTGATGAGACAATCAAAAATTGGTTTTGAAGAGTCAGAAACAGAGCATGCAAAGAAAAATCCTTCATCAAGCAGAAGTGTAATCAGATCAGAGATTGTGAGGCCTGCTGCTTCACCGAGAAACCTAAATTTGCCCACAAATCTTTATTCTGACAAGAGATCAAAGACACTAAGGATAATCACTAAAGATGGTGAAGAAACTCTCATCATCTTTAGAGATGACTTCAGAAAATTTTCAAGAGAGCAATTGCAGAGGATGGCACAGCTAGTCCTATTTGACAATCAACAGAGAAATCATTTTGCTGGCCAACAACAGAATGACCTTTCGAAATTCTTAAAAGAACAATCTGAAAAGGGATTTCCATTCCTCAAGCAGAAAAGAAGAAAAGCTCATACAGAGGCAGAGAGGGAGAGGAGAAGAAAGAGAAAAAGTGAAGTACACCTGGCCGAACTCTCTCTCTGGGAATCAAAGAAGAAAGAAACACACAAGGCGAGCAGTTCCAGTATGAAAAGAAGAACTTTAAAGGAATGCTTGGCCATGAGAAGGGAGATGAATGAGCCAAACTCACAAGTCCAACAAAATGGAAGAATTGCTCATCTCACCTAAAACAGGAAAAGTGACTCTGTATCATTGAGATATGCATCAGGGGGAACCATTGGTGTGGTGGAACATGATGAAGACTTGCGTTTCATTCATATCCAAGATCTTGAAGACATTGTTGATGCAGAAGTTCCTCTTGATTCCAATGATGGAGTTATGCTTGAAATGTTTAAACAAAAGGCTGCCTTGGTAAGACTTAAAAAGAAGAAAGCTGCTGAAAGGAGCCTAGGAAGAAGATAACAGGATGGAGCATATGAATGATCAAACTTGTTCCTGTTTATCTTTTGTTTTGTTTATTATTATGTGTATTTGTTTTGTATTTTGAACAATGTTTAAATTTGATGTGTAATGCCTAAGTGGCAGAATTCCCTTATGTAATGTAATGATATTTGTGCTTAAATTGACTATCTCAGAAATTTGATACATGTGTAACTATATGCAGGTATGTTTTGGTGCATCTGAGCTTGTTCCAATCTAGGGGAGATTGTTGTGTCGGATAATTACAAGGAAGATTGGAATCTTCTCATCCTCCTCAAGAAATAGGCTAAGTATGGACTTCGAACAAGCTTGGATAATCGAGCATGGTTTACTGCCTCGAGCATGGTCTTCCAGAGCTGTTTCAGCAAGTTCTTTTAAGTGTTAAAGGCTTCAAGCAAGCTACACTTCTCCGAGCAAGAGTGTTCTTCTATCGAGCACGGATTGCCAATCAAGCAAACGACTTGATCATTCAAGTTTTAGCCAAGTGATCCGAGCACAAGTGGCCCGAGCACATTGGTGACGAGCATGGATGCAATAAGAAAATGTCATATGTTCTAAGTATAGACTTTGAGCATGGTTCAATCCCGATCAAGCTTTACATCCGAGTATGCTAAAGATTGCTAATAAGTCACAAGGCAGGATTGAAGACATCAAGAAGAATATGCTTGCTCGATGGACTAGTTTGAGCAAAGCAAGGATTAGTCAAGAAGAATGAAGCGTGTTAGAGGAGAATATTTTCTATCAGAAAATATTCTAAGTAAAGTATGCTCGAAGACTCTCATCGAGCATACAATGCATATTGAGTCTACTCGAGCATGATATATCATGCTCGAAGACTCCAACACTTGGATTTTATTTGTCATTCATTATGTAATGATTAAGGTATTCTAGAAGGAATTTCAGGGTCTATAAATAGAGTCCTAGGTTTCCATTTAGGGAACGGAGAACGGATAGCGCACGCAATACGAGAGCAAAAACATTCTATCGAATATTCTCTTTGTCTCCTCGTACAGCCGTCGCCGCCGTCACGAAACTCTAGACATTCCTTTCACTATTACATTAAATGATATATTAAATGAAGTGAATCTTTGTCTTTGATATTGTTCTTACCAACTATATTTTATTGTTTCATTACCATTTTCTCATACCTTTGTTCCCATCTGTTGAATATCTTGATTCCGCCGGGATATTCAATAGGCCTTTGGGTTATTTGATCTGTGTGTTCTTGTCAAACCTATAAAGGTTTTGCACCAGATCTACGGTCCTGACAATGAGTACCCAGATGATAAACCGCATAAAGACCCAATGGTGTCCGGAACCTTAAAGTATCCCATCAATACAGGATTTAAGGTCATAATACCATACATCATTGAAGTGTTCTCCATTAACTAGTAGCTATAATTCTTGTACTTTGTAACATTTAAACCAATCATTCTGATTAAAAGGATTGAGTATGATAGACTATTACATTTTTTCCTTCATTATCAAGACTTTGCTAGAAACTAACACCCCTTTCAATTTTGCAATTTAGGTTTATATCACATACTTTTCCATACTTGTTTGTTTAAAGGCCTACCAATGCACTATTACAGTTAAGCATATAGACTTTAATGCTTAGTTTTTACTAGACTTCGGACTAGATGATCAATGCATTATCATCTTTCTTTTTTGCTTTTCATAACTCATTTTCTAGGGAGCAAACATATTTGAATGCTTTTTACTTGTTGGATTTTATATTGTTTTTGACTTTTTCAAATATTTGAATGTTTTTGGCTTTTCTGAAATTTCTCCCCCTGAATTAAAAAACTATTTGAAAAAAAAAACTATATAAAAAAAAACAAAAATTTGACTCTTATTAATGAGCTCACGGCATATCATCATCCATGATCTCGGTAACACTAATTTCCCCACCGCCCAAAACTTTTATACCATTAAGCTTTGGTAAATACGAAAAAAACGACTTTTATCAAAAGCTTTGGTAAAAAGATCAGCTTTTTGTTCATTGATATGAATTTTGTCTACGGTGATCAACTTCTTTTCATAGCAATCACGAATGAAGTGATACCGTATTTCTATATCTTTTGTTTTGGAGTGATTTACCGGATTTTTAGTTATTGAAATTGCTGCAGAGTTATATACAAATATAGGAGTAGTCAGAAAATTCAAACCGTAGTCCCGCTTCTGTTGTTGTATCCATAGAACCTGACAGCAGCAACTGGGAGCAGCTACGTACTCAGCTTCACATGTAGACAGCCACACCGTGGTTTGTTGTAGATTTTCCACGGTAGAGATCTCCTACCAAAGAATTGGCAACTGGTGTTGTTTTAGATTTTGCATTCAGCTTGCAGAATCCATAGTCTGAATCTGAGTATGCCCTCAGCACAAACTCATCGTCCCGCGGATACTAGAGACTGAACCCCGGACATCTCTTAAGATAGCGAAGAATACGCTTGACGATCATGAGATGTGAAACCTTCGGATTAGACTGATATCGGGCACACAAACATGTGGCATACATGATGTTTGGCCGAGAAGCAGTGAGGTACATGAGCGAGTCAATCATGGAAAGGTAGAGATTTTGATCCACCTTCTTCCCATTGGGATCAGGACCAATCCCATGATTAAGTGGTAGAGGAGTACTGATTTCCGATGCATCAGTCATGTTGAATTTTGTCAGGAGATCGTTGATATATTTCGTCTGGTGAATGAAGATACCGTCGAGTAACTGCTCCACTTGAAGCCCTGATAAAAACTTCATCTCCCTATAGCACTCATCTCAAACTTCTACTTCATAACCTCCTTGAACTGCTTTTATAGAGCATCATTTCTCGACCCAAAGATGATATCATCTACGTATATCTGCACGATCAGTAGATGGCCATCCACTTGCTTAGTTAAAAGTGTACAGTCGATGGTTCCTTGAATAAAGCCATTTTCCAGTAAGTGTTGGGACAATGTCTCATACCAGGCTCTCAGGGCCTGATGGAGACCGTATAAGGCTTTGTCGAGTAAGTACACCTTGTTTTTATGGATCGGATCGACGAACCTTGGTGGTTGTCCCAAGTAGACTTCTTCACTAATTCTCCCATTAAGAAAAGCAGACTTTACATCCAACTGATAAACTTTGAAGCCCTTCCATGAAGCGAATACTAGAAAGATCTGAATTGCTTCTAGTCTCGCAACAGGTGCATAAACCTCTTTGTAATCTATCCCTTCTCTCTGATTAAAACCCAGAACGATGAGCTGAGCCTTGTTTCTAACAATTATACCATTCTCGTCTCTCTTGCATTTAAACACCCACTTGGTGTTAATCTGTTTCTTGTTCTCTGGCAAGTCGAAGAGCTTCCAAACCCCAAGCGTTTCAAACTGCATAAGTTCCTCTTGCATTGCATTTACCTAGCTCTCTTCGGTTAATGCTTCCTTATAGGATCAGCAGTAGGTTATTCGACCTTTTGCTCTTGTATCACCTGAGCCTGATGAATGACATGCTACTCTTGTTCACCCTCGCGAATATTTATCTATTCATATTCAGGCATTTTCTGTAAAAATGAACATGCTATGACTTATGAATTATTTGAAAATGACCAAAATGCCCTCATTCGTTACAATACTTAAGTCATAACGAACGAAATCATCACATTCGCTAAAATGAATCAGCAAATGACCTCATTTACCACAAATCCAATGTGTCATGTCACATTTTCTATAAAGTATGAAGTATGAACCTCATTCCCTAGAAAGACTAACGAATGAGGTTCATTCGTTAACAGAAGTAATGAATGGAGTTCATTCGTTAACATATCAATAAATGAAGATCTAGATATAAAAATGAACATGAATAAATCATATAACAAATTGGTAGTTTGAAAAATATGGTCAAAGGCAAAATTGCAAGAACACAGTAAAGTCAAAATTGCAAAATTTGAATTCTGATAAAGCTTACAAGTGAACCATAACACCAAAACATGATCCAATCACATTAATAGATGGTCAATAACATCCTTATGCATTCTTATTTTATTTTAGATGGTCAATTAGTTGATTTTAAGTCCGATAGATTTTAAGCGTCAAAATCCATATCAAATCATTTCTTATCTTCAATTGTATCATCAACAAAGATGATATGTTACCTTTAGATGATCAAAGATGATGCAAAAAGAACAATCTTATCACTCAATTTGATTTTGAAAAAATTTGGCAAGGGTTTGCTTATAGAGTGGGAAAACGAGAAGAACATTGGTAGATGAATGAATGTCATTCGCTACCCTGTTGTATTTAAAAGATGTACAGTATTGGCACATACTCCAAGACAATGAATGGGCTCATTCGTTAAAACATTAACAAATGGCCATTCATTCGCCATCGATTCGTTAAGCCTTTTTAACGAATGAGTCTTCATTTGCTACAAATGATAGAGTATGAAGCAAAAGCGTATTTACAAAGAGATGAATTATGCTCATTCGCTAGAGTTAACTAGCGAATGAGGTCCGTTCGTTAAAAACACATAGCGAATGAAGATCTAACATAGCGAATGAATGGTTTTTAACATTGTAAAACCACAAATTACCCTTAAAAATCAAGATTTCGAAGTAAAAATCAATAAATAATAACTTAAAAACACTGGTAAACTTTGAGCAAGATGGTAAAATCCAAGTTTTTATCAATTTTAAATTTGCATAGCAGAAATAAAATCTTCTAGAATATTAAAAGTTTTAACTAAACACACCTAAAATCTTTTTGTTTTTTTCAAAGTTTATATCAAAACACACCGAAAATAATTTTGTAATTTTCAAAATTAATAAAAAAATTCAAAAAACGAGAATTAGTACATATTTTTTTGAGAAAGATCACAACATGTGATCACATTGACTAGTAACCTCCTAAACAACACTTTAATTTTGACATTATTATGTACATAAAGCAGCATACTTAAATCTTAACCCTCAGGTCGGATAATCTTATCATGCAAAGAAAATACATGATTTGAATAAAAAAGAAAGTTGAATTTCTTTGCAAAATAAAAAGAAAAAATAAGCTGAATTTCTTTGCAAAATGAACGCATGTACACACAATAATCTTTAAACTTATTGATACTCAAAAATTGATATTAACTATGCATCAAGATGTTGTACAACTAAATTTGGTAAGCATTTAGATTTATATCTTATCAACACTTATATGATTTTACAAGCCTTTCATACACATGATACAACTGATGTTATGGAAATTTTTAGTCCAATTCACCCATGTGCTAGGTCCGAGAAGTCAATGTACCATCACTTCCCATAATGTCGAATCACATTTCTCAAAATTTTATAATTTTCAATGTTTTTGTATTTTCATATATCATGACATAAATCATAATCTTTTTGTATTTTTCTCAAAGATTCTCCCCCAAAATTCAAAATAATGAAAGAAAATAAACAAAAAAATTTGAATAAAGAAAGAAAATTGATCAACCAAACGATTGAATTTAAGAAAAGTTTTAAACCATTTAAAATTAGCATGTAGATAAATCTTGTTTTGTCAAATGCCTTGGTAAAAAGGTTAGCTTTCTGAAAATCCATGTGAATTTTCTCCAAATTGATTAATTTCTTTTCATAGCAATCACGGAGAAAATGATACCTAAGTACAATGTGTTTAGTTTTAGAGTGATGAACAAGGTTTTTAGTTATACAGATTGCAGCAGAATTCTCAATAAAGATAGAAGTAGTAAGCTTCAAACTGTAATCTTGCAAATGTTGCTGGATCCACAAAACCTATGAACAACAACTCAAGGCTACCATGTATTCGGCTTTGGCAGTTGAAGTAGAGATCGTTGTTTGCTTCTTACACTGCCAGGAAACAAGCCGGTTTCATAAGAATTTACATCCCGCTGTTATAGACTTGGAACTAATATTGCACCTCCATAGTCCAAATCTATATAAGCACTAAATTCGAAAGTATCATCCTTGGGGTTCCATAACCCGATGTTAAGGTAACCCCTCAGATAGTGGAAAGTACGCTTAATAGCCGCTAGATGAGTCACTCGGGGACTGGATTGCTATCTGGGACACAAACAGAGAACAACATGATATTAGGGCGAGATGCAATTAAATATATTAATGAATCGATTATTTCACGATATAGGGTCGGATCGACGGTATCTTCTAATTCATCTGGTGATAAATTGTGTCCCATGAGGAGAGGAGCTGTAGATACTTTTCCGGCAATAATCTTGAATCAGCTCAAGACGTCGTTCACATATTTGGTCTAATGAATAAAGATTCTCGTATCAGACCGGTGAACTTGCAACCCTAAAAATAAACTCATTTCTCCTATCGAGCTCATCTTGAATTTCGTCTGCATTGACTTCTCATC
Source organism: Bidens hawaiensis (assembly GCF_021521415.1). NCBI lineage: Eukaryota > Viridiplantae > Streptophyta > Magnoliopsida > Asterales > Asteraceae > Bidens > Bidens hawaiensis. The sequence goes on along the minus strand of NW_027501263.1, from coordinate 81,298 downwards.
AACGTAGCGATACGCATCTTATTAGCTTATGCAGCCTATAAGAACTTCAAGGTTTATCAAATGGATGTTTTTTGATACACGTTTTGGACGTCTCGGTCTTTATTAGTTTATTATTATAATTACTTTATAATGTAAGGGCTATTTTGTAAATATGCTCATTCGCTCAAATGTAAAGCTATTCGTTACCTCGTAACGAATAAGCTACATTCGTTAAGTTTGTAAGCCACATTCATTAACCTTGCTTAACGAATGTGACAACGAATGAAAGGGCATTCGTTAGTATATAATGTAAACGAATGAGGACGTTCATTCGTTAAGTTTAATGTAACGAATGACACATTCGTTAAGGTTAAGTTAACGAATGTGTCATCGTCCCTATATATACATGTATGTTTATTGTTAAAGCAATTCAGTTCGTTATTATTATCCTTCTGAGTCGTTACTCTGCCAAAATTCTCTCTCAACACACACAGTTCACACACTAAGAGTATTCTAGCTAATCGTATACCTAATCAATGAGTTACACGATGTTATCGTAGATCTAGATCCACAGTAGCTCTTTCAAGTGGTATCAGAGCCATTCTGATCGGATCTTCATATTGATTCATTGATAATTAGTATTAATTCAACTATAATTCAGTTAATTTCGGTATGAATTGAAAAGAGTTAGTATCGGATATGTTTTGGTGAAACAGAGTTTCAGATTAACAGTAATTGGATTGACATAACTGTAATTAGACTTGTGATTAAAGTATTTGAGACTGTTAATGGAGGATTAAGATATATTTGAGTGATAATCAGATTGATTTAAGACTTAATTGAGCTGTAATGTTAATGGCAGTTAACATGTTTGAATAGGTTTGTTAATTGAGTCTGGATTTGGACTAATTGTGTAAACGAACAATTGTAGTGAGGTTCGGATTTGGATTTCGATCAGGTTGATATAAGTTTGGTTGATTATGGACTAAGTTGGACGAGTCTGGATTTAGAATTGAATGGTTGAAGATATGAATACTGATTCGTTAACTATTTGAAGATTGATTCGTTAGTCAGATTCGTCACGTTCTAACTGATCATTCACTACGTTAGTCTCATTCGTTTAGTCACATTCGTTTCACCTCATTTGTTACCTTCATATTATTCTAATTCATTACCCAATTCCACTTACTATCAAATTCGTTAACCACATTCGCTCCATTAATCATTCGTTAACTAATACGTTAACAGTATCACATTTGTATTCTCATTCGTTGTCACTTAATCTGGTATCTTTGTTAACCAGACTCCATCCGTTTGAATAGTATCTTAATTGTTAACTTTTCATTGTCTCATTCGTTACAGTGTACATTCGTTAAGGTGTATTTGTAACTTCTCTCAGTTGACAAGTATATTCCCCTGACTTTGCAAACTTGTGATAACATGGCTTCTCAAAATGCCACGTATTATGCTTTAGCGTCGCAAAATGCGTTAATGCAACAAATGTTGACAATGGACAACGAAATTGGTACCTACAACAAGTGTCCAAAACTTCTAAAAAATGTCTGAATTTGCTCGTTGGGAACCGAGGTTTCGTGCTCATCTGGGTTCGGTACATCCAAGTAGTGTACATTTTCTTGATGTAGTTTACAAGGCACCTCTTGTAGGCAGTGATACCCATGGTTGGACTACAAAATATCATGAACATTATGAAGCTCAGGAGATTAAAGATTTTGAGAGTGAGAACAAAGCCTACTCTACTCTCACGATGGCATTGCCTGAGCAAATCTTTCATCAGTATAGCACAATAAAGACATGTACGTCTCTATTGCAACTTTGAAGACTAGAAGCTTGGGAAATACACTCGAGAGTAAAAAGACTCTAGTGAAATTTCAGTTTTGAAATTTTACTTTGCTGAAAAACGAGACTGTTAAAGAGATGATTAGTCGTTTCTGTCATTTGGTTGTGGAAATGACTACGGTGAATCTTGAACCAACTGAGGTGGATAAGATTGACACCTTGAAGAATGCTTTACCACCTTCATATTCTACTTTCTTACTAGTGTTAAAGGAAAATGGTTATTATAGAAATGATCAACTCACTGCTGAGCAATTCATTAACAAGATAGAAGAAAGAGAATTTGACTTGAAATGCCAAACTTCTTTGAAGGATAATCAAAATCAAAATCCTTCTCTTTATGGTGGTTCATTACCTGCTAATAATTCTTCAAGATCAGTCCTAATCACCGCATTCTTCACACAGACTTCACCAGAAGAGTCTGCTAATGGTAATAATTCCCCTAATGTATGCTTCATGGCATCTGGTACCAATTCTAGTTCAAGTGCAAGTTCTTCAAGTTCGTTGCCTAACGTAAATCTTCAAGAAGCAGAGCAACAATTTGCTTTTGTTTATGCGTTCATGACATCTTACAAACAACTCGTTGGGAGTAAGATTGCTACCAGTGAATTGACTGATGAAGATTATGACCAAATTGATCCTGATGATCTTGAGTTGATGGATCTTAAGTGGAACATGGCGATGATTGTCAGGAAAGTGAAAAGATTCATGCAACGGACGGGAAAAGTTCTACCAACTCTGAACAAGCGAGTTGGGTTTGACAAACTGAAGGTCAAATGTTATAATTATGGAGATTTCGGTCATTTCGCAAAAGAATGTGATAAACCGAGGAAGGAATATTCGGGTCCACGAAATTCTGAGAGAACTTCGGGAAAGAATTCATCTGGAACAGATCAAAATCAGAATAGTTCATCAGATGGTGACCAGAATAAGCCGACCAACTCTCAAGCTCTTGTTGCCAATGAAGGTGTGGACTGGTCTCAACGACTATTGGGAAATCAAGCCAACCTTGCTTTGATAGAACCAGTTGATAAGTTTTAAGATGCAAGTGGTGATAATCTATCAGAAGAAAGTGATTCGTCTGATTCAAAAACTGATTCGGATCATTCAGTACCTGAACAAACTGAATCCTTTGCATGTGTGGCAAAGATTGAAGAGGTAATTACGAAATCTTCAATTAATGTATCTGTTAATGAATCAAAAGAGACAATAACTTCTCAAGTTGTGACTGAGTGTGCTGAGTGTGTTGAACTCAAAGTAAAACTTGAGTCAGCTTTACAACAGAACACTATTCTCACAAAAGAGCATTTCATGGTAAATGAATGCTACAGACAAAAATTCAAGTTATTGGAACAATCGACACTGAAAATTAAAAATTTGTCTGTTAGCAACCATGACCTAAAAGCTGAGGTTAATTTTCAGATTGTGGTTGTTTAACAACATTTCAAGGAGATTCTCATACTCCGAACCCGCATTACCAACTTGGAAAATAAAATTTTGGAATTAAAAAATAAACTTGGAAAATTCTGAGATTCCTCGTTTCTTTTACATGAGATTATTGAAGTCAATAATAATCACAAGAAAAATGGTAAAGCATGATTGGGTTATGTTGAGATTCCCCCTCCTTTTAAAGGATATTACAGCAGCATTCCTATGGTAGAGCAATCTATAAGTCCAGAAGTGTCTGTTGTTGAATATGAAAATGTTGAAACAACTAAACAAACTCAAGAACCAATTCATATTAAGAGTATATCAGTTTTTAATGAAAATGAATTGGACGGTTCAATTGAGGAATTGACTGAACCTGATGTGATTGTCAAAAATGATAGCATACCTTCTTACAATCACATTCTATGTGAACCCGAGGAGTTTGAACGAGCTGTATATGGTTCAAAACCTTCGGGTGATTCGTTGAAAACTCCTAAGGTATCTTCTAAAATATAGAAACAGGATAAGCCTTCAGTGTCTGATGAGGAGTTGATGAGGTTCATCAATCCTCAACCTAAATCTTCAAATGGGAAGGTTTTTAAGTTAAAAGGATTGTCTAAAGTATTTTCGGATAAGGAAGTTCCGTTGAATCTTCTGAAACCCGAAATGATTGAAAGTGTCTTTAAAGATGATACTTCAGAGGTTACTGAACTTGAACAAAAATTTAACAACTCAAAATCAAAGAATGTTCAAGTGAATCCTATTGCAAATATGTTTAACCCTATAAAATTTGTGAAATCATCAGGAATGGAGGATTCATTAAATTCCACCAATCTTGAATTTTATAAAAATAAAAAGGGATTAAAACATGAAGTTTCAAAGACAGTAACTTTTGAAAAACCTAATGTTGATATTCCTCAACCTTTGCATAAAAACATGACAAACGTTTCACCACAAAAATCCTTAGACACTTGTTTGTGTTTTAAATGTGGTGAACCTAGTCATGTCTCGAAGAAATGCAAAGCTAATGTTGAAGATATCAAGTCATCATCAAATCAAAAGACTGAAATGAATCATCAATTGAAAGAAACTCATGTTGATGAATGCTTTATAATGTATTCAAATGCCAACCCGAGGAAAGTGGTTCGGGTTGAAACACCTAATGTAATCAACAAATTCGTTGATCGTGCTCAACCGATTTGGTAAAAACACTGATTTGGGAATAATTCGTGATGGCTACCTGAAAAAGAAAAACAAGAAACCCGTCGCTTATTCCCAAGTACTAAACAAAGGTGTTAACTTAAATTTATCTCCGAAAATCTCAAAAGGAGAGCCCAAGACTGAGGCTTCGGCTGCCTTTTTGAACTAATCATTTTACATTTTGTGCAGAGTTCATCCAGGTCTGTATTAAGTCACAAATGGATTTTGGACGGTGGATGTTCTCGACATATCACCGGCAACCTTGATCTTCTCAATAACGTTAGAGATATTCAGGGAGGTTATGTGGCGTTTGCTGGTAATAACGGTGGGATGATTACTAAGAAGGAGAAGTCTCAAACGGGACAGTTACATTTGAGAAAGTTAAATATTGTGAAAAGGTAGATCACAATCTGTTGAGTGTCTCACAGATATGTTGTCATGATTCCTGAACAAATGGTTGTCATACGATCACCTCGATCAAATGATATTTATGTCCTCGACATGAGTGTTAATGTAAACATTTCACCCTCAGAAACGTGTTTTGTCTCCAAAGCTACAGAGAGAGACTCGATTCTATGGCATCGACGCATGAGACATATCCACACACGCAAGATGAATTACCTTATTTCAAATGATTTGGTGGATGGTGTGACCCTTAAGCACTTCAAGTTAAATGATCATTGCATTGCACGCAAGAAGGGGAAACAAAGAAGTCACACCCGTGAAAATCGATTAACTCGTTTATCACGACACTAGAATGACTTCATATGGATTTATTTGGTTGTAACTGATGACTTCTCAAGATACTCATGGGTTTTATTTATGTGTTCGAAAGATCAGACACCTGTTTTAATTCAAAACCTTATCACGAAGATCGAATCACTTTACAAACTGAAAGTGAGACGAATTCGTAGTGATAATGGAACTGAGTTTAAAAACAACGTATTGGATTTCTTCTGTATTCAAAAGGGAATACATTGGGAATTCAGTGTGCCGTATGTTCCTAAAAAAAATGGCGTGTCTGAACGAAAGAATCGAACGTTGATAGAGGATGCGAGAACAATGCTTGCCGATTCTAAGCTTCCTGTTCAATTTTGGAATGAAGCTGTGAATACGGCATGTTATACGTTGAATCGCATATTAACTGTAAAGAAATTGAAGAAAACAAGCTATGAACTTCTAAATCATCGTAATCCGAATTTAAAGTATTTGGAACCTTTCGGGTGTCCTTGCACTGTATTGAAGAGAGATGCTGAAAAGTTTGACGAAAAGGCATTCGAGGGTTACTTTTTAGGTTATAATTCTCCTAAGAAGCGTATCTTCAATATCTCTTTGGGATGTGTAGAAGAATGGTATCACGTAGACTATCAAAGTTACACTACACCTCCAACCGGTACAGGTCCTGATTGGATGTTTGATTATGATGGGTTATTTAATTCGTTTACACCAGTGGTTGAGGAGATAACTGAAGACTTTATTCGATCTTATTTTGAAGTATCTCATTTCAACGGTCTCCACTGCATCCTCGAGTTTTTGTTTACTGGTTTTGTAGATCCAGTAACATCTATGGGATTATGGTTTGAAGTTTCTTACTACTCCTATCTTTACTGATAATTTTGTTGCGATGTTTATTACGAAGAACCCCGAATATATTGAAATTCTTTATCATTTTTTTCATGACTGCTATGAATAGAAATTAACTAATCTTGAAAAAATTCAAACGGATTTACAAAAAACTGAATTTTTTACCAAAGCATTTGACAAAACTAGATTTACATATTTGCTTGATTTAAATGGTTTAAAAACTTTTGTCTGAAATTAAAAAGCTTGGTTAATCACTTTTATTTCTTTGCATAGTTTTCATTTATTATCTTTTTATTTTTTTTAATTTTTGGGGGAGAATGTATGATAAAATACAAAAAGATTGTGATTTTTGTTTAAATATATAAAAATACAAAAACATTGAAAAAAAAACCTTTGAGAAATTTGATACGACCAAAATGGAAAATGATATTGCATTGACTCGTGGATCTAACACATGGATAAACTAGACTAAAGAGTGTCGCGAGATCAATTGCGTGATGTGTATGATAGGCATGACAGATCATTTAATTAATATATACTTTTGATGTATTAAAAATTTAAAGATTTATGTGTGTATATGCGTTCATTTTACAAATATTCAGCTTATTTTTTCTTTTCATTTTGCAAAGGAATTCAGCATTAGTTTTTCTTTATTTTTGCTTAAGTCTTGGACCCTATACGTGTGTAGGAATACCAATCTGAGGGTTAAGGCCTAAGTATTCTGCTTTATTTTGTTGGTGTTTCGTACAAAACCTTAACTGTCTCCTGTAACATTCGTTAATTTTCAAACCCGAAAACTAGACCCATTTTGAATTTTCGGCTTTGTTTATATATATATATATATAATGTTATCAGTTAATTTTCGTTGCAGGTATTTTATGTGTCATTCGTCACCGTTATTTATGTGGATTTATGTTTACATTCGTTAAACCGACCCGTTTCGTCGTTTCACTTTATTCATGTTTAACGTTTATTGTTAAAATAATATTCATGAAGATTGAAGTTCATCGTTCGGTCATTTTCTATTAATTTTGTTCAATTAACGAAAGTCCGGGATTTAAAATTTTATTTAGTTTAATCAATTTTCAAACTTTACAGGTATAATATGAAAAATACCCAAGTTATATAATTTCATTTTTATTTTTATAACATTCCAAAGTTCAAGGTTTTTATTGTAAATATATTTAATCTATGTTTTAACTCTATTTTAAACCAATTTGAAACCTGAGGGACCCATTATGTAAAATTAATTCAAATTATATTAAGTAAATAATACCAGCCCCCCCCCCCCATGTTCTTTAACATCCGTCTTTTGAAAATAATAAATAAAGAAAGTTTTATAATTAAAATGTGTGTTGTTAGTGAAGAATGTTAAACAATAATGGAATTGAGTGGTAGGCTTAGGAATAATACAAGGACTTGGAATTGGTTACATGTCTAAGGTCCATGGGCTTGGAGTATTTAAACTCCCAAAACCTCCTTAAAACCCTAACCATTTCATTCCATCACCTTTGCCTCCATACACACACTCAAAAATACACACAAACACTCCTTCCTCCTATCTTGATCCTGGATCCTAGATCCAAGAGAAAACAAGGAGATTTCGTATTTAAGCATCATCAAACAACAAGAAAACACATCTACATTCACGTGTTGGTCCATATCCAAACCAAATGGAACCCGTAGGTATGCCCTTAACATAAAGGTTAGGTTTTTGATGTCGGTTTGTTTTAAGATCCAATACTAAGACAAATCGAACCTTATAGTGTAAGGAAAACATAAACTTTTAGTAAACAAGTTGATGTGTTAAGTCGGGACGAACTAGTGGTGTTCGGACCTTGTTAAAGCAAGAGAATGAAGTTGTTACGGCCCAGAACTCGTTTTATCAGTAAAACGGGCAAAACGGGACGTAAGGAAGTGACTAGAATGGAAAGGCACGAAAAAGAATTTCGAATCAAGTCAAATGGGATGACTTGACTCGATGGGAATGATCGATTCGAATGAGATGAGTCAACTCGATTGGAAAGAAAAGAGTCGAATGGGATAACTCGAATCGGTTGGATTGACTCGACTCGATTGGATTGACTCAACTCGATTGGACTGACTCCACTCGATTAGTTGACTCGACTCGATTGGTTTGAAATTCGATTAAAATGGACTTAGCTCAAATCATGAAAAGTCAGTTTTCTGATGAAAAGTTAGCTCGACCCCAGCCAGGGGCTCTGCCCCTTGGACACTATTAGGGGTTGTTGCCCCTAGACCCCGCTGCCAGGGGGATGCCCCCGGACCCCTGTTCATTGAGGGTTTACTAAACTAGAAATATGAAATAGTTAGAACTAGTTAATTGATACTTAAATTGTTACACAGTTAAAGGTGCACAGCTAAGAAGAGGTATTACAGTTAACTCAGAAAAAAGTCATATTCAGGTGAGTTCTAGCCCCTTTCTTTTTGAATGTTTTCGGGGTTGTGTGCATACTTGTAGGACTAGATGTATACAAATATTATATGTATATGATGAGTGTGAATAACCATTGCAAAGAATGAAAGAATGTTTGTAAGAATTTGTCATGCGTATTTAAATTGCCTAATTATATGTGATTGTAAGAGCTAAGTATGAGTATAATGTAAGAGACATGGTGGCAGCCCCTTCTAATACCTGGGCAAGAATATATTGGCTGACTCTATGATATCGGTGCAAGAGTTAGGGCGACAGACCCTTATAATATCAGTGCAAGAGTTAGGGTGGTAGACCCTTAAAATCCGTGCAAGAGTTAGGACGGCAGATCCTTATAATATCGGTGCAAGAGTTAAGGAGGCAGACCCTTAAAATCCGTGCAAGAGTTAGTGCGGCAAACCCTTATAATATCTGTGCAAGAGTTAGGATGGCAGACCATTATAATATCTTTGCAAGACTGTATGAATAATTGTATGTTTATTCAAGAATGTGTAAGAGTAAATATATGTAAATGCAAGAGTAAAACAAAGTAATAATTGTATGAATATGTAAGAATTTGTAAGAGTAAATATATGTATATGAAAGAGTAAAACAAGGTGTATGTGAGAAGTAAGAAAGCAAGTATAGAGTAAAGGTAAGAATTGTATCTACAGATACGAATCTGTAAGACAAATGTGCAAGATTAACCTCTGACTTGTTAAACTAGAACTCACTCAGCATAGCTGACATTTAGTATGCACACAGGAGAGTAGAATGAAACAACTAGCTTGAGGAGGGATACAGGGCATCGGAGAATAGAGGCCTTCATCGGAAGAACAAAGAGTCATATGATGTTTTATATTTTGAATTTTAAAGATAATGTGTTAATATTATTTGAAAGAGTTTAGACTTTGAAACAAATGGTTGAAGTTTTTATTATTTCGCGCAAGTTTTAACTCACTCTAATATTTAGAACTGTGTTTATGAGTAAATCCAACACCCATTGTAGAGCATCGTGATTGGGGCTTTACATGGTCCCTTGCCCGTTTTTTCGGTGATTCGCCATCCGACAGCCGTAAATACTCCGGCGAACCCGATAAATCATTCTAAACGCTTGTATAAATTCAATTAAACCCTGTAATAATCCGTAGACCATAATGCCGATCCTTAATCAAAAATAATAACTCATTAATTAGTATTTAAAACTTGTAAATTAACTCGTAACCGGCCGGAATTAATCAAGAACGCAATAACAATCATTTAGCACCCAACGTTTTAATTAACCCTATAAATAGGACCTAAATCACATTCTAAACTCGTCCCAAGCATCAATCCAATTAAAATACTCTGAATATTGCCTAAATTATTCATCAAAGTTCGTTTTCCGGCGACCATTGTTCTCTATCAATTCGTTACAATTACAGGTAACTAAAATACGGATTTGAACCATTTTAATCCAATAATCAAAACCTCGATATTTTGATTGTGCATAGAACAGTTTGGGGGAATCGAATCTAGGTTTTTTAAATAATGAAGATGAACATGCATTTTTATATTTATATAATCTGTGTTGATATTATAACTACTTGCAAGGCTAGCTCAACTGGTTAATTGTAACGTCCATAGGTTCCTTGACAATGAAAGCACGTGCGTAGTTTTTTTTATTTAATGGAAATCGTTATCTTAGAAATCAAGGGGATTGGTAGTTGTTTTTGAAAGGGTACTTATCATCTTTGGGGTCAAGGAACGTCTTATAGCTCACTATAGGGGCCAAAGGTGTAAATTCCACATGTAAAATCTAATTGGTTGTTCCCTAACCCTACCTAACGATCTCAACATTCTGCTTATCTTCTACTTTCGTTTTTTGGCCAAATCAAGGTGTTCCAAAGCTACTCGATGTCGATTCAAGGTTAGTTTTATGCAAATGAATTTGTTTTCAGACATTTAAATGTGGATTAGGATTGAATTTAACCCGCAGTTTTAGGTTTAAGGTGATTTGAAGACATGGGAGAATGATTTGAGGTCAAGATGGTGAAAGGGTTTAACCTAAGCAAAACCCGACAAGTACACAAGGTTTTTCCGGCCATTGGTGTCATTTCAAGCAGAGAAATCGAAGGTGGTTATTGTCAGCCATGGTACAAGGATGTAGTCTTGGAGACGCGGTCGCGTGGATATATTATTTGCTCAATTTCGAGTTGGAATGACCAAGTTATAAGAAAAACAAGAAAAGGTTCGCATTCCGGCTGACGGTTCAATTTTCTGGCGGACTGTTGGTTTTATGGCAACGGTGGCGGTGGGAACTGATCACTTTGGTGGGGCTTGGCGTGACGAACTCGTGGATATATTATTTGCCCCAAACGGAGTTCGTTTCATAGGGTTTCGAGCTATTCAACTGTTAACGCATAGAACCGAACGAACTTGTAGGCTCTTTTTAACGTCTGGCATGTCGAGATGAGTTTGTAGATATATGATACGCGCGAATCGGAGTTTGTATGGTCAAGTAATGACCATTTCTGTCTTGTTCGCGTTGGTACTTTGGATGCTGTGCGTATGGTTCAGAACAACTTGTACTCAAAGGTATGACTCTGTGAATCTTTTATGTATTGTTTGGTATGATCACGGGATTTGAGAAAATTTTCGGGAATGATTTTTGAGAAGGTTTTTCAGTAATGTTGTTTATAGGTCATTTATACGCGAACGGACGCGTCAGTTGTGCAAATTGCAAACCTTGTGAAAGTTTAAATTAAGGATTTTCTTCCGATAGCTCCCAAGGTATGTTCGCATCGTTATGCTTGAATTTAATAGTCCTTAGATTTGATTTGATTGGTTAATTTCAAAGATTATAAAAGTAGTGTTTCGGTTCGACTAGATTTGCGAATTATATGATTCGTGTGTTGTGTGACCAAATTGACTATAAATTCAGTTCCTAAACTCTTATAATGACTTATTGTATTATATTTTATGAGTTTTTCATGATTTGAGGCTGAATCGGTTGGCAATCACACTATCGGGTTCTTAACGCACGTATTCGGCATCCTCAAAGTGAACCGGGCGAACTTGTGTAATCCTTTGCTCACCGATTATAATTGGATGAAGGATGAATGTCATAAAGTGGTAATAAGGGCTTCTATAAAAGGATATTTGTTTAAGGAAAAATCTTTGGATTGGTTTAATCTTGTTAGAACGCTTCGTTTGGGTTTTGGTTCGGTTTAGTTAAGGGATTTTGAAATTTGCGTGTGGTATGAGAGAATGGCCAACCCAATCAGACCATGTAGTATTATAGTGATATAATGGCTAGAAGAAAAGTGATTTTTGTTAAAATGGGGCTAATTTGTTTGGTGATTACTCGATAGGGACGTTAGAGCACGAATTCTTGTTTAATCGTTAATTCGTGTATTGTACAAGGGAATTGCCAACCCAATCAGTTCATGTTGTATTGGCTGTAAGAACATTAAAACTTATTAGCACGGAGCTAATTTGGTTGCTGATTACTTAAACAGTGAGTTAAAGCGCGAATTCGGCACAATTAACTTCCAGTAGGTGTAGTTTGGGACCCTTTGTCCTCGATTTTAATTAAGGGGAATTTAGTTCAATTAAAGGCTTTGGGGAGCTGATGTAAATGAATTTAAGTGTGAGCAGGGCTTCGGGTGTAACATTTCGGATTTTCCAAACCCGTATTCGCTTACGTTTAGCCCGACTGGAAACATTTTAGATCTTTGTTATTAATAAAAATCAAATGTTTAGGAGTAATTAAGTTTTCATATGTTCACTTTAGGCACTTCATACTTTAAAAGATGCTCAATTCTTAATTTATGCATAAAAGATTCACTAATTATCCAATTCTCAAACCTCAAGGACCAAAACTGTCAAAATATGAAACTCCACCTTAGGAGGCCGGAGCACCACGTGGTGGAAATCCTCTCCCCCACCACGCGGCGCTATGGAGGTTCTGATCAGTTCGTTTCATCTTTAATCGTTTCCTAGTTCGTTTTTGGCCCGAAATCGTTTATTTTAAGACATAATCGAGTGAATTATGCCCCAAGAAAACTAATATAACTAAGATACATGTACATATACTTAATCTCTTATACAAAAACGAAATCTACTGATTATATTATTGATTTGATCATTAAAACCCGATTCGGTTTCCTAAACGAGTAAAAAGCCCATATTTAGTTCATTTTAGTGAATCCTATATAAACATATCATTATTTCTCTGCCAGAAATCATCCCTAAACCCTAACTCATCTATTCCAGCATCCTCCATCTGTTCATCACCAACCTTCTTCGGTTTTTGCATTATTGTTGAAGATACACTCATAAAACGGTTGACTTTCCATACATGTGGACCTTTGACTCTTTGTTTCTCTTGATTCTTTCACTTTCCGGGTAAGTTGTAAACATAAAAATTTTTCATATACATTCCCTAGTCAATAACCTTCAATCAATTTTGGTTGTTGAAGTGTGTTGACTGGTCAATTCGTTTAAAACTCGTTAAAGGGAAAAACAGTCAACAAGTTTGACTTTACGTTTTCTCATACTTCTGGTCGGATTCAATGTTCGGTCCAGAAGACTTTTATTCCCGGAACAAAATTTTAAGGCTACTGACCAACACCTAACTTCCGACTCGCTGTTCGGTTTCTGGTCAGTACCAGCTCGCTTAAATCTTAAACAAACATAACTTAAATTCTAAACGTCCGTTTGGAGTGATTCCAGCGGCAACAAGTTCATTTTACTTATATTATCATATCCTAAAATCTCAAATTCTGAATTGGTTATATCGTTTGACGTGTAGTGGACAACTCGCTTATTCGTTAGCTCGCTTATTCGTATTTATACTCATTTGTCGTTAATCTAAGATGAGTTTATCATTCCCCTATTTTACCAACTTTTCTAAACATTTTGGGGACATATGCGTACCTATCCGTATTTCATATTATATATATATATATATATATATATATATATATATTCAAACAAATGCATACGTGTAATTTTGAGTGACTTAATCAAACATATGTGCTACTTGCTTACTTGTGTTACTATTCATTCATTCGTATAGTGGGTGTTCCTACTGGTGACCAACGCCCGATTCGCTTGGAAACGGTCTGCATACTTGTTTGTGGTTTGATTATATTTAACGCACTGATCACGTTATGCTTATTTATATTGTTGTGTCAAAACTGGTGATATTCTCACTCAACTTTATGTTGAAAAAACTTCATTTTCTACGCATATGCAGGTTTCTTGTATTGAAGATTGAAGTTTGGACACGTAGACAAGACCTTAGGATATAATCAAGATAAACATTATTTGAGCTTATATTTATAATTGTAAATTGCTTGTTATAATTGGATAACGTGTGTATTATTTGAATAAAATAATTAATTAGATATTGTCACATTTTAAATATGATAGTATCTTCGAGCTGTGAGCAATCAGATCATGCCTCGACATTTCCGCCTTAGGTTGGGGTGTGACATCGGGTCAATCCAATCATGTTAGAACGTCTCGTGGAGGGGGGCGAGTCGATGCGGTCTAGTTACTGATTGTTGTGTGCTTTAATTTGGAAGGATTTTGATTTTGAGTGATTACCTTGCGGTTCTCTGGCTTATAAATAATTGTGTGATCCATATTAAGTGAGTTTCATGATGCCCCTTTTTAAATATTTTTATGTTTTGGGCTAGCATGCACATCGTATTACGTTATTACCCGTTTAAACCGTTTTGATATACTGCATAAACTTTACTATATTTGTATTATTGTCTATACTTGAGGATTTTGTTTAGTTGTTTGACTAAATTATATGTGTGTGTGGTCACCGATATTAATGTTTTTGTTAAGCCAAGGCCTGGTCAAATAGAGGATAAAAATTCCTTATTCCCATTTTGCAGGTTAAGGTGAGGAGTCCCCTAATAGTTTACCTGTCCTTTGGATAAGAGGACAAATTACTCGAGTCCTTGACTTCGTGTTTAGAGACTTGAGGTGAGGAGGCCCGTGTTACGTGCTTGACCGAGGAAAAGATTATTTTGCCTTATTTTTATGAAAGTCGTATATTTATTAAATTTAACGATTCATAATAAATTTTATTTATGAAAACATAAACTCACTCAGCCTAAGTTGACTTTGTGTGCATGTTAGATTGATTTCAGATTGAGGAGACATGGAACACCGCTTGGATGTGCTCGAGGCTACCTGGAATTGAGTAGGGAATTTCTAGTCGAAGACCACATTCATTTAATTGGATTTTTGACATTATTTATTGAATGCTAGTTAGAGAGTATGACATTTTATATTGAGTGCTTTTTATGGCATGCAATTTATTTATCATGATTTAAATCTTTTCGTTGCGTAGAATTGAGTTTTGAAGTAAATAAAAGTGCAATTTCTTTCAAAGTTATTTATTTTCTATTTTGATACTTCCCGCGTTTTGGGAATTTGATTTTTGAAAAACTTCCACTGTTTGTGTATTTTAGGTTAAACAAACATGTCAATTTTTTTACGGTAACTGTGACATTTGAGACAAAAGCAAGTACACCTCAGTATTCACATTCCGAATAAGCGATTAACCTCTTATTGTGTGTCGAAAAATCGAATACCCAAACGAGCCTGGTTATGACCCAAATGTCCCAGGGGGGGCTATCTAAAAGTGATATGCATATAGTATAAGGTAACATATTGATATTATGGCCTTAGTACAATAGCAAACTAGTTAAACGAAAACATACTCATTTAACTACCCGCTATTATCCTAAATGCAAAAGATAGTTACGAAACAAGCATTGTATCATCCGTTAAGCTGAAAAAGACTTACAAAACACTTATTTCAAACATTTTAAGCGATCCATGAAAATATTTTCGATTTTTACAAAAAACTACTAGGTTTTTCTAAATTTACAAGAAATTGACCAAAAAACACTCGTTTTCGCGCTGTTTGTCGTACCTGGTATATTTTTCGTGCCAAAAACCAAACACGAAATAAATTTAAAGTAGGGACTTCACACCCGGGCTTGCAAATCGAGGCCATTGGGCCAAAATAAGGCCCAAGAGGGCCTATCTTGTTGCAGTCACCAAGGAGGACCCAACAGCTTCTTGGTATATTAATTTAGTTACTTAAGGAAATCAATCACTTTCAACATATTATCAACATATGCAGATGCTAAGTTCTGTTCCTGAACTTTCCCAGCCATAAACCCAAGGTAATTCCACAATTTTAATCAATATTAATCATGTTTAATTATATAAAAACATAGTTTAATTACCAAAAATTACTTCTAACCATGAAAAAAATCCTAAAATTGGTCCAAAAACATATTTTCAAATTCACATGGTTAGTAACTTGGTTTGATAAGTTTTTTGGCCATAAATACGAATTAAGGGGGTTTAAATCGCGTTTTTACGGTTCAAAAATTCGGTTTAAAACCCTAATCGAAACCCTATGTTTCAAGGCTGATTTCTTGATGATACATGCTTGATTTTGTGATATAGGACTTGTATTTACCTTACTTAGAAGGACAAGAACTTGGAAAATTGAGTAAAAGAGCGGAAACGAAAGAAAACCGCAAAAATAATGCCGAAACGCTCGTTAAGGGGCTGTTTAGGGCTAGATTGTGACATGCTTGTTGTTAACTAGCAAAATTCTATAGGGATATCTGGGACCAATGGTCCCTGGCCAAAGTTTGTGAATATTTGGAAAATTTATTATCGTTTATTAACGTTCATTTAGGAAAAATACTTAACCTTCTGGAAAAATTATGAAACTTTCTGGAGAACTCAGGTAAGGCATAATATGATCACCTATAAAATTTGGGGTCATTTGGAGAAACATAGCTATGTTTTCAAGATTCGTGTTTATTCGAGTTTTTACAGTCGTTTTTATCTCGAAAAGGTAATTTATAACATTCTTAGGTTCTGTGAATTTTACAGGCTCTTTTGGGAAGTATTTGGATCACTCAGAAATTTTGTTGGATTTTTCGGAAATCGTTTGGTATAAACGAACGATTTACCGGTTGAATATAGTCTATAAAATGAATTTTTATAAGTTAATAAATCAGGAAATAAATCCAGAAATATTTTTATAAAAATCTACATATTTTACTTGATAAGTGTATCAATTTTCATAATTTAATTTCAAACGTATAGTTAATTGTGCTAAATTGAAAGTTAAACAAATTCAATTCTGATAAAAACTGACAGATTTGTGATTAACTAATCTGTTGGAATATCATAACATCAAAAGTGATCAAAAAGCATATTTTGGTTTAATTGAGTAATACCTAACTTTTTGTAAGAAATCCGGACAATTCGGATGGATTGTGCGCGTTTTTCTCCAAACCAGATTGAATAATTGGAAATGAGCATCGTAGCGAATCTAGACATTTAATAAACGATCTATCTGTATAAATTTAATCATTTTATCAACCAACACATTTACCGGAGTTTATATGATCATACCTGTTTTCCATAAGCGTAAACGATCAACTTGGCCCAGCAGGTGAAACGGTGAAACTGAGCCAAGTTTGGTTTTAAACATAAGACAATGAACAACGGCACAATCTAAGCCTATTTACACTTTCTGGGCATGACAGCTATACCCAGACTAGATATACAGCCAAGTTTAGTATGGAGATTATAATAATATTAATATATTAATATTATTATAATATTGATTATAAGGTCTAAGCGATAGCAAGTGAGACGAACCACGAGCTGATACAGTACTGAATATCTACTAAATCGTGAGTTTCATGACCCCACTTTCTGAACTGTTTTACAAACTTTTAGGGTGAAAAGCATGTGTGCTTATATCTATATACATATATGAAACATATGATGATGTGAATTATTTAAGTTCTAACACATGAAATCCCCACTAACACAGTGATTAACTTCGAGCCGATGGCTTGTGAATATCACTATTGGTTTGACAAACCCAAACGGGGCCAGAATGGTTTGCTGAGACCTTATCTTGTTTGCGCATATCTATAAATGCTATGTAGTGTTAGACATGGCAACTTGGGGCATGCTGTGGGCGGAAGGGGGGGCATAGTGGTTGATTGAGCGTGG
This sequence comes from Bidens hawaiensis, assembly GCF_021521415.1. Classification (NCBI taxonomy): domain Eukaryota; kingdom Viridiplantae; phylum Streptophyta; class Magnoliopsida; order Asterales; family Asteraceae; genus Bidens; species Bidens hawaiensis. The sequence continues at coordinate 63,753 of NW_027501263.1, read as the reverse complement.
GGAAATGGAGGCACGCAGCACGAACAAACAGTCAAGGATTCACTGTAGCTTAGCATAATTACATCATAAACATGCAAACAAACATATTGGCAGGCGTACATACATACTTACATACTTATATGCGTATATACAAACTATGACTTGTGGTTACGCATAACTAATTTCTTGAAACTCATGAAGCTCACCAACTCTTGTAGTTGTCCCATTTTAAGCATGCTTTCAGGTGTACCAGATTTGAATTAGAAAGCTAATGTGCTACATGTTGGACTTGTGATCAATGCTGGGTAAATTGATGTAGGTATGCTAGTAAGAAGTAAAGCAGCTTAATGGGCTGGTTTAGATTTGTATCACCTAGTTTGTAAAACAAGTTAGAACAATGTAAAATATTGTAAATTAGTTTGTATTGTTCTTTATAAACAATGTGGTTGATACCAGAGGTGTCTATTACATTCTCGTTTAACCGCTTCCGTAATTTTCTAGGCGGGGTGTGACTGAAGTTGGTATCAGAGCCATTGATTATAAAGGATCAGGTTATCCCTTAGGATACCTAAAATATAACCGTAGGCTCGATTATCTCTGAGAAAATAAATAATAATTTAATATTGTATACTGGTTGATGTCGGGATGAACTCGAAGGGCAAGTGAGTTATTATGGTCCGGAACATAATAACAGACTTGCTTGTACGAGGGAATTCAGGGAGAAATCACGGGACATACCGATAGGTAAAAATGGCAACATATTTGTATAAAAGTTAATACTAAGTATATATATGTATGTAACATGCATACGTACTTATCTGAAACAAGGGGTATGAATACGTGTACGCATTGTACTGTCGATAGTATTAAACTTATTGTAACGAATATTATAGTCAATTATAATCAATATTAATTCTTATTATAATTAAAATTATATTTTATTAAAACCAATATTTTATTTTTATCCTAATTAATTATATCCCTTACTCTAATCAATACTGTTAAAAAAATGTTATTTGATGACAAATCATTGTACCGAAGGATGTCGATATCCGGTAGCCTTATGTCGGACGAATAACCGGTGTTGCCTACAAACGAGAAAAGTAAGAATGCTCTAAAGAGTCCAAACTAAATTTTATTGTATGACAGAACCACATAATAAACTTAATATTCAAGGCCCAGAAAAGAACCGTAGGATGTGTGATCTGCAAACACTTATCTCAAGGGAATACAACACTTCTCAGTTCGGGCATAATCTTTATCTCATGTACCTGCTTTATAACAGTAGACTAAACTGTTTTCTAGTCGTTTTTCCACTTCCGTTATTCATGAACAAACACTATTCATAGGGAAATACCTAGTGACAAGCCCAATTTATGAAGTTAAGTATATAAAATTACCTTACGAAACCCTCGATATATAACAGACCGTAATCACCCGTATATACCATTTACCAGTTATGGCTCAAAAATTTTTCATATCATCAGTACAACCAACCCTGCCAAACCCACCAAATCGATAATCTCATCAAATAAATTGTGTACAAGTACCTCCAACCACTCCTATATCTTTGCCACTCTGATCGATTTGTTAAAAACGAGAAACCTCACACTCGAGGACTACTGATACACCTTGACCTGTATGGGACATGCTCACCCCCAACTAATAAATCACTACTTTTAATAGACCCAGCATGCTTAACGGTGCTGACTGACCTAGTAATAGAACATTCTATAATCATACCTAGAAACATCCAAAGGTCAAGTGGGGTGTACAAGTGCATTCCTACATACAACAAATAGTTTAAACTCATAACAGGCAGATGCCTTCGGAACAAAACAGTTGCTTAATGGTGGGATCGAATCGTAATCGTTGTTGTGCGAATTGTGAACTATTCATGATTGTTATAATGTGTGCTCGGATAGACAAGGATAGTATGGTACTGTTGTTTATAGTCTCGATACTCCATGCAAGCATCGGGTAGTGTGTTATACTGATATGGAGGACGATTTGGATTTTTTTAATACAAACATTAACCGTTACTGGGTTAAAATTACTTATCACTAGGTGACAAATTTCGATACATACATGCAAACAATGGCCTTTATTAGGCTGAATCTATGTACTATCCTTGGTATATAGATACATGATTTGACGTGTGCGATATATATGTGCTATTTGAAATACCTGAGTATTAACTAATGTAATTCCATACGCAAGGAGTTATATGGGGAATTACTATTAATTGGAGTATAATTGATTATCATTATAGGATGGCCCCGAAGAAAACAAACATAGTATCTGAGGCAGTTGTAGCCGAGATGATTGTTCGGCAACTGCATACAGTAATTCCGACAATAGCAGCACGATTCGCTTCCGACATTAATACAATAATAAATACAAATCAAAGGACAAACACTAATACGGCCGCGAATATTGTGAGGATTGTAAATCGATCATTCTAACCTTACAATTCACAGTTACCTCAATGGTAACCAATTCACTCACAACCTATGACAAACCATCACACTTACTATGAGTGTGGAAGTACGAAAATCTCCAAAAGGAACTATCTCAAGTTAAACCAAGAACTAACATCGACGTCTAACTCGAATGGATGTTGCGTTCAGTGACAGGATCAGATAGAACATGACAAGACTTAAATGTGGTGAAAGGATACATTCGTAATTTTTGACTAACATGCTTCAGTATTGTTTGATATAGGCAATGATAAAAGTCTTATTCCCGCTAACTTCTTATCCCTGGAAAATATATCGGTTAGTGGACTAACGGATCCCCATGCTAAAGAATTCACTAACGTTAAACTTATAACTATTAACCAAATATTCTGAAACTGTCCTATTATCCTAAGCGACCAACTATTTCTTATTTATCTTCCCCCCGTAGAGTCTGGAAGTTTCAATGTAATTTACCAGTATGGGCGAGTTATTTGAGCACAAAACACATATCGTCTACAATAACGAGGTAGTTAAAATTCCTCTTTCGGATGGCGAAACGCTCATGGTACAGGGAGAGAAATCTTGTTCAATATTACACCTCATGTCCCATCTCAAGGTGTTGAAGTGTTTACGCCAAGGGTGTATGGCGTTTCTAGAAAATGTAACCGAAAAGAATCCCGACAAAAAACACATAGAACATATCCCCATAGTACGTGAATACCCCAAAGTCTTTCTCGATGAACTACTCGGATTACCACCGACCGACAATTTGAATTCCGAACTGACCTAATCCTAAGGGAAACTCTCATTGGCAAGGCACCTTATCGTCTGACACTCTCCGAAATATAAGAATTATTTAGCCCGCTACAAGAGTTATTAGTTCAGGGTTTTGTACGACCTAGTTATTCTTTGTGGGGAACATCGGTGTTGTTGTAGAAAAGATGGATGGAAGCTTTAAGATGTGCATTGATTACCGGGAACTAAAGAAAATTACCATTAAAAACCAATATCCCCTCCCATGAATTGACAATTTGTTCGATCAACTCCAGAGAGCGAATTACTTCTCGAAAATCAACACGTGATCGGGTTATCATCAAGTTAAAATCCAAAAGGAAGATGTTTCTAAACTGGTGTTTCGAACTTGGTATGGTCACTATGAATTCTTAGTTATACCTTTCGGGCTGACTAATGCACCCGCAGTTTCATGGATCTCATGAATCGAGTTTGTAAACAGTACCTCGATAAATTCGAAAACCAAGGAGGAACACGAGCAAAATTTACGAACAATCTTGGAACTGTTGAGGCCGGAGAAATTGTATGCCAAGTTATCCAAGTGTGAATTTTGGCTACAAGAAGTATAATTTTTAGAGTACGTTGTTAACCGACATGGAATTCACGTAGACCCGAGCAAAATCGAAGCCATTAAAAATTGGCAAGCTCCAAAGTCACCAAAAGAGATTTGCCAATTTTTGGGACTAGCCGGGTATTATCGGCGCTTTACTGAAAACTTTTCCAGTATAGCCCAACCTTTAACCCTCTTAACCCAAAAAGGCAGAATCCATGATTAGGGAGAAGAGCAAGAAATAGCTTTTCAACTAATAAAACATAAATTATGCCAAACCCGAATACTAAGTCTCTCAAAAAGACTCAAATATGAGGCAAAGAAGATGGGTGGAGTTATTGAATGATTATGATTGTGAAGTTTGTTACCAGCCAGGCATGGCTAATATAGCAGCAGATGCCTTGAGTAGAAAAGACATAATTAAACCACTAAAGCTACAAGCACTTGGAATGATTATCCAAATTAGCCTTCCCGAACAAATTCATATCACCCAAAACAAAGCCCTAAGAGAATAACACTTAGAAAACGAAGACTTGCACGGGAACGAGCTGAACTTTGAAAAGAAAATCGAAGAAATGCTATACTTGAAAAAAAACGAGTATGTATTCCAACTCTTGGTAACTTACGGGACTTGATCATGGATGAAGCACATAAGTTCAAATATTCCATTCATTCAGGAACTAATAAGATGCACAAAGACATAAAAGAATATAAGATGAACACATGTCGGTAAATGCCTAACGTGCTAGAGTTAAGGTAGAGTGTCAAAAACCCTCGGTCATGTTTTATAACAATCGGAAACACCCAGTGGAAGTGGGAACAAATTTCTATGAGCTTCGTAACACACTTTCATAAATCATCGCGAGAACACAGTGTAGTCCAGGTATTAATTGACGGGCTAACTTAATTTGCACACTTTCTTTCGATCCATAACAACTATACAACGGAAAGGCTAGCCTACCATTATGCTAACAAAATCATATCTTTATATGGCTTGTCTATTCAAATTAATTCAGATCGAGATAGTCATTTCGCCTCTTATTTTTGGCAAGCTATGCACGAAGTTAGGAAACCGAATTGGTCTGAGCACGACCTACTATCTCCAAGAAACCGCTCGATCTGAACAAACTATACAGATACTAGAAGATTTACCTCGCACCTATATATTAAACCTTAGAGGAAATTAGGACCAACATTTCCACTGGTCTGATCCTCGTATACTAATAGTTATCATAATATTATACGAGCGGCACTATAGCCGGTATGATACGAGCAAGAATATAAATCGCTACTTTATTAGACTGAAAGTTGGCAACACTCAAAATGCAAAATCCGATTTGATTTTGGAAACCACGGATAAAGCTCGGACGATTCAAAAACAAACTAAAATCCTCCTTAGATCGACAAAAGAACTATACCAATGTACGTAGTATGTTAACGTTAATGTACATGGAACCGCACAAAGTTGCCTCGAAAATTAATCTGTGAGCACATCGACTAAAACTATCTGTAGAGTCGAGTTTCACTCACGATGTTAGTCCCACTGATAACTTCCTATATATCGAGTCTAAACAAGTCCCTTACTGACGAGGCGGAAACGGTACCACTTGAAAACTTATAACTAAATCGAACAGGAAAATCGAACAGTTACGACATAACAAATTTTCATTAATTAACGTTCGGTAGAATACACAACGGGAACATAATATATTTGAAAACGAAAAAAAATACTCCTATATTTCCCTAAGAAGCGTGTAATTTGTATATCGAATTTCAGGGATAAAATTTCCTAACTGGGGGAGAATGTGACATTTGAGACAAAAGTAGGTACACCTCAGTTTTCACAAGCCGAATAAGCGATTAACCGCTTATTGCGTGTCGAACAATCGAATAACTAAACGAGCCTGGTTATGGCCCTAATATCCTGGGGAGCCATCTATAAGTGATATACGTATATTATAAGCCAAACGTATTGATATTATGGCCTTAGTACGATAGCAAACTAGTTAAACGAAAACATACTCCTAAACGTGAAAAATAGTTACGAAACAAGCATTGTATCATCCGATAAGTGCGCGGTGTCAGTTAAACATGTTTAATGCCGGTAACGTGCATTTCGGTTTCAGTTATACGTGTACAATCTTCCGTTACACGCTTACTGGCTTTCATGAGTTACGCATAGAATTGTTGGTTACATGCGCACCATCATCAGGTGACACATGTACCAACACTTATTATGCATTCAATGCCGGGTTACGAGTACACCCTGTCGCATCGCGTGGGTAACAATGTTTTCACAAAAAATAATGTAATACCGTACAAACAAACGAAATCCAACAAACCATATGCACATGCGGTAGCACGCTCGCTTGATAACCTATTACACACCACAGCAAACACTACAAACCAATACGAGGGAATAATTTGTGTGAACCAACGGCAACACGCAAACACTTATGCTAGTGTTACAAAATAGGGCTGAGCACGGTTCGGTTCGGTTATTAGGCGAAACCCAAACTGAAACCGAACTAATCGGTTATTTGAATATGCAAACTGTTCGGTTTTCGGCTTTCCAGTTTTTCGGTTTTTGGTTTTTCGGTTAATTTCGGTTTCGGTTCGGTTATTTTCGGTTTTTTTTTCCCATTATGTGTTGACATTGCAAAAAAAAATATTTAAAATGAAAATACATTCCTCATTATCTTGATAATCTTTATCATCATCAATCGGTTCGGTTTGGTTTTTTTTTTTTTTTGTTTTTTAAAAATAGATAATAGAATCGAAACCGAAATTTCGGTTTTTCAAAAAAACAAAAATTAGCCATCGGTTAATGTTTTGGTTCGGCTTTTTCGGTGCGATTTTTCGGTTAATTCGGTTTCTATTCGGTTTTCTGCTCACCCCTATTACAAAATTTATAGAGAAACATAAACTTTGTTATAAGATAAGAGAATAGAATATTTATAAAATGTTAGTTTTATGAAGACATTGTTGGAGTAAGTATTTCCTTTGCTAATAGGAATGGGAAGCTAAATATTAGTTGGGTCGAGTGGTTACAAAATTCTCTCATGTTGTAATAACTTTTTTGTAGCAGTTTCCTTGTTTGTTGACGGTTTTTATAACTTACAGTTGTAACAAATCCCATTTTTGAGTTGTTTTAAGTTTTAATAGTTAACTTGTATTTTATGTTTAGTCTTCTTAACTTTTATGAAATAACATAGGTTAAAATATCATCAAGGTGATCTATAAATTTGGGACGCATGCTACTGAGGTCTATAAATTTGGTCTATAAACCTTAACGCCATCTCGAGAATCGTTCTCCCTCATCGATTCTGATCGTTAATTGAATTCAACCATCATTCAATTGATGTTGAATTCTAGCTCATCAAAATCTAAGACCATATGAAGTTCATACTTTGATACATGATTTAAGACATAAAATAACACGTCTTACCAGCATTAAAACGCATTAAGCACGGAGTAAATGAAATTGTTTTTGAGGATGGACAATGTCATCAATTCGATACCATTGTCCTTGCTACCTGCTTCAAAGGTCAACACAATTATGGCTTTAGGTATCATTTATTTTTATCAGGAGAGTTAGATGTATGTCATATATTTAATGAGTTTACCATCCTACTCTATTTTTCTAGTGGGCCAGCTACGAGACTAGTCGAACCTTAAGGTTCCTCGCTATGGGGCGCGGAAGGGGAAGAAACGGGGCGCCGAGGGCGCGGAACACCGCCGCGGGGCGCCGTTGGTGGGGGCGCGGAAGGGGGAGCGGTGGAGGGGACGATGGGCACGGTGGGCTCTCTCTCTCTCCTCTCTCACATACACACACACATATATATATATATTGGGGGCGCCCAAGGGGCATTAACCATAGCGGGGCGGGCTTCGATGCCCCGTTTTCTACGAGGCGATGACGTGGCACGGTGGAGGGGCTTCGATGCCCCCCACCATAGTGGATAGCCTAACCATCTCGAGAGGGGCCTAAAATAAAAAAAATGTTTTTCTATCTATCTATCTATCTATCTATATGTATATATAGAAGAGCATTCTCATCTGGCTTCTCAAACCCGTATAATTCTTATACGGGTTATAACATCTCAATTATTTGTGAAACCCCTTAATCATCAAACAATAATTTCTGTTGGTCATGGGTCTCACCAAACCCGGATGACCTTTAAACGGGTTATAAGATCTCATTTATTTGTGAAACCCCGTAATCATTAAACAATAATTTTTGCGGGTCATGGGTCTCACCAAACCCGGATGACCCTTAAACGGGTTATAAAATCTCATTTATTTGTGAAACTTTTTTAACATCAAACCTTAATATAATTTCTCTCATCTACATATTCACTATCGCCGGTTTATCCTCTCCATCATCGGTTTACTTATGATTACCATCCACCATAGTCAACCGCTCCTCTCATGCATCAACCACCATCGTAACCTACACTAACCGCCCCTTTTTCATAAGACAAATTTTTGTGGTTATGTTTGTTAATTTTTTTTAAAAATCAGCATATTCATGTTCGTTTATGTTGGTTCATTAAAAATCTGAGAAACCTAGACATCTCAATTGAGAGAGCCCTAACATTAAAAAAAATATAACTAACATAACAAACTACTGTATACGTATTAAATTAAAACAAAGCTACATTAAAAAATAAAACAAATTATCATCATCGTACTCAGTGTGTCCCACCAATAGCAAAGCTATGGTAGGGTCTGATGAGGGTAAGATGTAGACAGCCTTATCTCTACTCCATAGGAATAGAGAGGTTGCTTCCAGTGAGACCCCCGGCTCGAATAAAACAAATCATTACAAAATATAAAAATAGGAAAACCATTAAAAACAAAAACCTAAATAAAGCCCATGTAACACGGGACCTAAAACCTAGTGTGTGTGTGTGTGTGTACACACATATACATATATATAGGAGGGAAAATTTGAGAACCTTGTTGAGTTTTAATAACTTTAAGAGCATCATTATTAACCGCACATTTAATTAAATATGCTAGATTATGTGGTTGAGATTAAATCTAATTAAAAAATTAAATAGAAGAGATAATAAAAATGTACAGTGATTACACTAATTTAAATGTCCATTACACTTATCTATAAAGTCGATTCGGCGCGTAAAAAATGTTTGTAATTATTCTACGTACATGTAACCTACGTATAATACATATATGTAAAAAAATTCAAAAAAAAATTGTTATGTTGAGTTGTTTCGAGTTCTTAAAATTCAAAGTGGTTCTCAAAAGAAATCAGCCCTATATATATATATTTATATAGGATTAGGTTTATATTAGAAGTGTTTTTTAGCGCGAGAAGACATTTGAACCAATCACATTATTTTTCTTTTATTTTTGATTATTTAAATACAAGGGTCTAAGAGTAAAATATGAATTGATTTTTTTTTTTGGTAACTAAATGCTAATTAAATTGAATGTAAGTTACATCTCATTAAATTTTTTTAGTAATTGGCATTATCTTATCTTCGTCATGAAGTTGAATTGTGTTATGACCATATTATTAAGCGTTGAATGGTTCTAAACGAACTAGATTATAAATTAACTAATTAGGTTAGATGATATTTTTTTAAAGATAGTCAGGCAACTTGATTTAGTTTTAGTTTATCTGGTTTGTTATATTAAACAACATATACCTACACAAGCATATCCATATAAATACACACGTTAACTAATGTTGGTTTATCTGGTTTGTACGTATTGTCACCTAAACAAATTTCTTTAAACAATGTGTTTTGTTACCTCACAAATCACATATTATAAATTTTCCTAGACATACTACATATTATAATACATATAAATACACATAGAAAAATTTCCCTACACAGATTGATTGTTATATACACAAATTAGTGGTCTTTGTAAGTAAGAAAAATAATATACCTACACAATCTTACAGACCGCCTACATAGTTAATACTACATAAGTCTGTATTTCTTTATACATAAAATGTGCTTTTTATTGTTAATATGTAATTAAAAAAATATTTAATAAAATTTAAAAATGTAGGATAAATTGATTAAGTTATTATTTTCCTACACATACTACATATACCTGTTGATACAATACATATACATACACAACAAAAATTGTCCCTACACAGATTAATTATTACATACACAAATTAACGGTTTTTTTAAGAATGAAAAATAATGTAACTACACAATGTTACAACCCGCCTACACAGTTAATCCTACATAACTCTGTATTTTTTTATAAGTAAAATATGTTATTTTATTGTTCTTTAAGTAATTAAAAAAATATTGACAAAAATACAATTTTTTTCCTTTAAACATAGCCGATTTACGGATTAGGTTCTTTAAAATGTTTACTTTTAGGCGGTGTCCTTTATAGAACATGTTTCCTTGTTTTTCGTCCTTTAGACTAATTGACATCCAATTCCTCCGTTAAGTGGAAGCATGTGCAAGTTATGTGATGGGCAAATAGGTAATTTCAACCATTTCTATATTAAAATACAAAATATTGAAATTTAAAAAGATTAATATAAATAAATATATTGGTGGACTCCACCTTAAGTCTTCATCTCCACCACCCCACCCTATCCTTAGTCTTTTCCGACTCCATTTTTTCTGGTGAGGGAGAGTGAGATAGACAAACCACGGTTTTCGGTGGTCGTAACATATCCCCCATCATCGTTTCAAACCCTCCCTTCGTTTCTATCACCCAAACCCAAAAATCAGAGATTTTGGTGACCCACGGCTTCTCCGTCTCAAGTAGTTTCAAAGAGTACAGGAAGAGAGAGAGAGAGACTATTATTGAGGCTGAGTAGTTAGAGGAGTGTGATGGTGGCACCGGTGGTTTAGACAAATCGCCGGCTAGGGTTTAGCCCTAGCGACGGCGGCGATAGCTGGTTTCCACATAAGAAGGCGAGCGGCAGGAGTTTTACGAAGTTTGATTTGTCAGAGGATACGCAAACAGTAACACGAAAAGACCCAACAGCTTTCATGATTTTCCGACGAACCTAAGCTTTTCCGACAAAACGTATTTCAGCGGGAACCTGTGTTGCAGGTGGGAGGTAACTGGTGGTTGCAAGTGTGTAGTGGCAGTGGAGGTGGTTGGTGGTGGTGGTAATGGAGGTTAGGTTTTATGTGAAAGAGAGAGGATGATGTGGGTGGGTGTGAAGGTTGGTGGTGATGGAGTTGGAGATGAAGACTTGTGGGGTCCACCAGTTCTTTTATTTATATTAATATTTTTGAATTACAATATTTTGTAGTTTAATATAGGTAGAGTTGAAATTACCTATTTGTCCATCACATGACTTGCATATGCTATCACTTAACGGATGAATTGGATGTCAGTTAGTCTAAAGGATAAAAAGCAAGGAAACATGTTATATAAAGGACACCGCCTGAAAGTAAACTTTTTAAAGGACTTGATCTATAAATTAGCTATGTTTAAAGGACAAAATTTGTAACTCCATCAAAAATATTTAATAAAATTTAGAAAAGTGTAGGATAAATTAATTAAGTTATTATTTTCCTACACGTGCTACATATACCTACTAATACAATACATATACATGCATAGCAAAATTTTTCCCTAAACAAATTAATTATTACATACACTAATTAATGGTATTTGTAAGAAAGAAAAATAATGTACCTTTATAATGTTACAACCCGCCTACACAGTTAATCACACATCAGTCTGTATATATAACATTTTTTATTGTTATTTATGTAATTAAAAAATAAATTTATTTAATTAAATTTAGAAAAGTGTAGGATAAATTAAATAAGTTATTTAAGTTTATGAGAGTAAATTAAACTTAGAAACTTACATAAGACAAATGGTGTGACATTTGTCAATTTCGGGTTATTTTATACATGTATTCTTAATGTAAACCTGACCCGTTTTGTATCCTGAACCTTTCGATATAATCAAAATGATGAATTTTATGTTACATATTTGTTTTATAGTTGTCGGATCTAAAAAACACCCTTTTCGGTTCTTAAAATGCCCCGAAAACGCTCAAAACCAACTCCAGGGACAAAAACTACCAAAATGGAGACTTGAAGTACCCATTTGTAGTTTGTGCTTTCTTGGGTCTATAACCAACCCATTTTCATGAAACACCCTTTATGAAAGACCCATTCAACTTACCCTATATATACACACCCATCTTCTTCATTTGTGCTTGCTCATTTCCTCATTTCTCTCTCAAATTCTTGAATTCTAAGGTTGTTCTTCGTAGTTTGACTCTCAAGGTCAAACTAAGCTAATCTTTCATTTTAACTAACTTCTCGATACTTAAAGCTTGATGTTACAACATATACAACATATATATAATATGCACTCCTTGTTTACCTTCGGTCTTTCATTTCTCCGGTCATGGCCGGTTGAAATGTCGGGCTAGTAAGACAAGGTTACATGGAGTACTTTGTAGTCCTTGTTTATATATTTAACAAATATAATCATATAACTTGTTATACTTGCTTAACTTATGCATATTTTAGTTTATTGTTCATATTAGTCAAGTTCCATGGTATTGGGTATGTGGTGACTAGCCTCGGTTTCATCTCAAGTTGAGAACCGAACCAAAAACCGAACTTTCGTTTAAAAGCTTTATTGTTAACTTTTTGAATGTAAAACTTGAGTATTACTATTAATAAGTTATTTTACAAGTTTCATGGTAATTGGGTATGTGGTAACCATCCTCAGTCTTATTCCGAGTCAAGGACCGAACCAAAAACCAAACTAAACCGAGTTCACTCGCTTAAGACACACAAGTATGTTTTTAGCCACCAAAACTCATATTTTTCTTCAAGATTATATTTTAAATCAACTTTAGTTAATTTCTAAACTTACTTGGCATGTCGGTAACCAACTTGATCTTATAAAAAGTTCGGACCGATAAAGTCGTATACTCGCTTAACGAACGTTAAGGTTTTTCACAATAGAACTACATACTTGGTTAAGTTTTTTTTGATTTTATTGAGTTATCTCATAACATTTATTATTTTGGGAAGTTAACTTTGAGCTTGGTCAATTATCAAGTCTCGAACAGACAAACCCGAACACTCGTTTAAAACTCGTTTTGGTATTCTTATAACCAGGGGTTTTGCAATATTGCATTTTAACCCACATTATTACTTAACATAGGTTGAGTAAAAAAAAAGAAAAAAAAAACTAATGAATAGAATACCGAGACCCGGTTTCGAGTAAACGTATTTTACAAAACTCGTTTCTTTAATTTCTCAAATATTTACATTTTAAATCCTAAACTTTATTTATTTAATTTATTTGTCATGTATTTTATTTTAAACCCTTCCAAGACTACCTACTAACACAACCCGTTTAATATAGGCCTTGCTCGTTAAACCAATCTCTGCGATTATTCACGGCACTATCTTTCAAATTACTTGTTAATATGAGTACTTTTTCATCCCCCGTTTTCCATCTTTCGTTTTGGGGGTGGCATTGCATACTTATTCAAATTCAAATGATTTATACTTGAGTCTTAAACCACAACACTTATTGTATATGTTTACTTAAATAAATGCTCGATTTGGTGTTATATGCTTTACATGATTATGTGCAAATTCTTGAATGCTAAGGCGGGTAGCCTCATCAAAGTATGATCATACGTTAATTCCGAGTATATATGGTATCCCCATATAGAAAGGTGTCGTCAATGTATTCTTATTGACGATTTCATTATTGTCGTCAATGTATTCTTAGTGACGGTTCGTCAATGTATTCTTATTGAAGGTTTTATTATCTAAATTGTTGCTATTATTTATTGTTTTCATATGCTAGTTGTGGATCTCATACTATATACTTATTGTCCAAAACTATGAAAATTGCTCACCAACCTTTGTGTTGACAAACTCTATTTTATGCAATGTTACAGGTTTGATGTTAACTTGATTGGATTACTTAAAAAACTTATTATCTTGGCTTTAGGATATTAGAAAATGAAAGAACAAGTTATTTGTTTATCTATCTATTTGGCATTTTGTATGAACAATTGTTGTGTTATTTATGATGATATGGATTTAAATGAGTTGTTTAAATATTGTAACTTTATAGTGTCGTTGTGCAATGAGCAATCATGTCGTGCCTCGACGTTTCCGCCTTCATTGGTCGGGGTGTGACAGATTGGTATTAGAGCCATCGACTATAGGATAGGTGGTTAGACGTAACAACCTAGTTTAGTTTATGCTCTAGGGTCCCTATACGTGTGCTCATACATGTTTACCCTACTTGATTGTTTATTGCATTTATTTAATTATTTATAAACTTGTTTAAAAATCTATCTCCTAAGGTATTTTTACCTTAAAACAAAACATTAGTTTTTATATTGTGTTTTATGGATCACAAGCTTAACTTGGATCTCGTTGTTTACAATCTCCTTAAATCTAGGTTCTATAATTTGTTTTGTGATGACTGTAGGGAACGAAACACTTGATTCGATCATTTGACAAAAAGATTCCAAGAATCGAAAGTGATTTACTTACCTGGGATGATTGGGTTTAGTGTTGGTTTCTAGGTCAAGCAACTCAAGTTATATGAGCCGACACTTTAAGTTGTCGAATGCGAGCGTTCCGGTCGCCTCCTTATTTTTGGTGTTCAAAACATAAAAGCCACGGTGATACGTGGACAAGTGTTTTTAACATCACGTTGTATCTCCGTTTTATTGTAAGTTATTATCATGATTTGAGTCAACAACATGAAAGACGCGGTGATACGTGCACATGTTCGACTCCATATATATTACTTTTACATAAGTTTTTATTGCCGGGATATCAAATCATGGTGGTTCATGTACGATTTTCCCGACTATATATATGTTTACAAGAAATTTTGTTATTTTTTTCGGAATATCAAATCATGGTGGTTCATGTACGATTTTTCCGACTGTATACAAATTTCAACACTTCAAAACGTCCAAATTTTAAATTCTCGAAACCTTGAAACACCATGATTTGATATTCCGAAAAAAAAATAACAAAATTTCTTGTAAACATATATATAGTCGGGAAAATCGTACATGAACCACCATGATTTGATATTCCGAAAAAAAATAACAAAATTTCTTGTAAACATATATATAGTCGGGAAAATCGTATATGAATAAACTTTATTTCTACTAACATTCTCATCCTCATGACACTAGGATTCACGTAAAAAAATGGTTACATACATCTTCTATTTTAAACTCAATGCCCTCAAACTCACTACAATTCTTTATAATTTTTAGAATGCCTCCGCTACGACGCCACTACCGCAAGGACTCCAAACGCAAGATGGCTGCTTTAGTAGCCGAACAAGTCGCCGCTGTGATTCCCGAACTCCTAACTCATTTGCAAGCAAACCAACCTCCACCCGTTGTTGCACCCGTTGAACCCAAACCCGCTCCCTACTTGTACAAACAATTTACCGGTTCTAACCCAACCGAATTCCTTGGTACGAACTGTGCTACTACCTTGTTGCAATGGTTTGAAAAGATGGAAAGTGTGTTCCGACACAGCGAGTGCCCCGAAGCGAAGAAAACTAATTTCGCTTCGAGCATGTTTGAGGAAACCGCTCTTACATGGTGGGGTAGTGTTATACATCTCTAAGGGGCGAAAATCGCCATGGCTCTCCCATGGACCGAGCTTAAAGAAGTTATGATGAAGAAGTTCTGCCCAAAACACGAGCTCCAAAAGCTCGAAGCCGAGTTTTGGGAACTTAAGCAAGAAAGTGGTGATGACGCCGCCTACTCAGTCCGTTTTCACGAGTTGAGCACTCTTGTTCCTCACTTGGTCACCCCGCTCGAACGCAAAATTGATAAATACATCAGGGGTTTGCCCATGCTAATCCGTGACTCGGTAATGAGTAGTAAAACGGCAAACCTTGAAGACGCTACTACGCTAGCCGGAGCCCTCTCCGAAAACCATGTCAAGGCGGGTACACTTTCGATCAAGAAAAAGTGTGACAAGAGTAAACCTGAACCAACCCCTCAAATCAAAGTTGATCCACCTCCTCAAGCCATAAATTACTCCAACTCATCCCACCAAGCCAAGAAGAAATTCAAGCCCAATCACCGAAACTATGCCATCACCCACCCACAACAAACCCAACAACAATCTCAAGCTCCTCCAAACCGAAAACCCTACACTGGTCCTCATCCATTATGCAAAAAATGTCAATTTCACCATCCCTCAAACATGACTTGTCGCCATTGCACCATTTGCAACCGTTATGGTCACTTCAATACCACATGTCGAAACACACCTTGTGGACATCCCGCTCCACCAAGAAACAACCCGCAACTCCCGCAAAACCCACAACAACCCCGAGCTTGCTATAATTGTGGAGACCCTAACCATTTCCGCAACAATTGTCCCCGACTCGTTTACGCAAACCAAGCCCAAGTCGTAACCGTGCCTTATTACCAAACCCAAGCTTACCAAGTCCAAACCTACCAACCTCAAATCCCACAACTAAATGCACATCTCATCCAACCAATTCAAGCCATCCAAGCACCTCCTCCTCCAATCCAAGCACCACAAGGAAATCCCGGTAACCAAGGGCGTGCTTTCATGATAAACACCAATCAAGCTCAAGTCGCAAACGACATTGTGAACGGTATGTTTCTAGTGAACGAACATTTGGCTTCAATTTTATTTGACACTGGTGCTGATAGGAGTTTTATTTCATTAAAATTTGAGTCTATACTTGCCGTACCTCGCACTAAACTCTCTAGACCTTTTTCCGTCGAAGTCGCCAACGGAAATTCCATCACAATCAACTCAGTCATTCATGATTGTATTCTCACTCTTTGTAAGCGAAAATTTTCGATCGATCTTATCCCAATGCAAATGGGAAGTTTCAATGTCATAGTAGGCATGGATTGGTTATCTTTGCATCGTGCCGAAGTCGTTTGTTACGATAAAATCATTCGAATCCCACTTGTAAATGGTAAAACACTCAAGTTCCACGGCAAGACTACTCCTAAAAGGCTCAACCTTATGTCATACTCTCAATCCCAAAAATATTTGCGCCAAACGTATGTTCCGTTCCTAGCTCAAGTGGTGGTTAAAGACCTTAAAGAAAGAAAAATCCAAGACATCTCCATCGTCTGTGACTTCCTTGATGTCTTTCCTGAAGACGTCACCGGTCTTCCACTCATTCGCCCGGTAGAATTCCGAATCGATCTTATGCCCGGAGCAATGCTCGTAGCCAAAGCTCCTTACCGTTTAGCCCCTACGGAAATGCAAGAGTTATCAAACTAACTCGAATAACTTTTCGACAAAGGCTTTATTCGTCCAAGCTCTTCTCTTTGGGGCGCTCCCGTCCTCTTCGTGAAAAAGAAAGATGGTTCATTTCGTATGTGCATCGATTATCGTGAGCTTAACAAACTTACTATTAAAAATCGTTATCCTTTGCCACGAATCGACGGCCTCTTCGATCAACTTCAAGGCGCAACGTGTTTCTCAAAAATCGATCTTCGATCGGGATATCACCAATTGCGTATTTGCGAAGAAGACATCCCAAAAACCGCATTCCGTACTCGATATGGAAATTTCGAATTTCTAGTCATGCCTTTCGGTTTAACCAACGCCCCCGCGGTATTTATGGATCTCATGAACCGCGTTTGCAAACCGTTTCTAGATAAATTCGTCATTGTCTTTATTGATGACATCCTCATCATTTCCAAAACCAAGGCCGAACATGAGTATCACTTGCGTTCCATTCTCGAAGTCTTAAGAAACAAACGACTTTACGCCAAATTCTCAAAATGTGAATTTTGGCTAGAGGAAGTTCAATTTTGGGACACATCGTCAACGACAAGGGTATCCATGTTGATCCCGCAAAAATCGAAGCCGTCAAAGATTGGAAGACTCCGACTACACCCACGGATATTCGATCTTTCCTCGGTTTGGTCGGATATTATCGGCGTTTCATCCAAAATTTTCCAAGATCTCTTTACCCCTCACTTCCCTAACTCACAAAGGAAAGCCTTATGAATGGGGATCCAAACAAGAAGCATTTAATACCCTTAAACACATACTTTGCAATGCTCCCGTTCTAACCCTTCCCGATGGAAACGACGACTTTGTAGTATTTTGCGATGCTTCTCATCAAGGTCTCGGTTGCGTTCTCATGCAACGAGGTCAAGTTATCGCCTATGCTTCAAGGCAACTCAAGGTCAACGAGAAGAACTACACGACTCACGATCTTGAACTTGGTGCCGTCATTTTCGCACTCAAAATTTGGAGACATTACCTTTACGGAACGAAATGTGTGGTTTTTACCGATCACAAAAGCCTTCAACACATTTTTGACCAAAAAGATCTCAACATGAGACAACGAAGATGGGCTGAGTTACTTAGTGACTACGATTGCGAGATTCGCTACCATCCCGGTAAAGCGAATGTCATGGCCGATGCCCTTAGTCGAAAGGTTAATGCCAAATCCGTCTTGCTTCTTAGCGTCACCGTTCAAACCGATCTCCAAGCCAAAATCTATCAAGCCCAACGTACCTCCGATGATGAAGGCAACATGTACGACGAAATGTCATGTGGAGTCGAGCTTCAACTCGAAACAAAACCCGATGGCTTATTGTATTATCTCAATCGTTTATGGGTTCCCGATCGCGATGACCTTCGTACTTGCATACTCGACGAAGCTCACAAGTCACGATATTCTGTTCATCTCGGTGCGGATAAAATGTATTTCGATCTTCGTTCTACCTTTTTGTGGTCGGGTATGAAGAAAGACGTAGCAACGTACGTTTCGAAATGTCTTACTTGCTCTAAAGTCAAAGCCGAACATCAAAAACTCTTTGGGTTACTCGAGCAACCACCGATTCCCATATGGAAATGGGAAGACAATGCTATGGACTTTATAATGAAACCACCCACTACTCAAAAAGGCAATGATAGCATTTGGGTGATTATTGACCGATTAACCAAGTCCGCTCACTTTATTCCAATTCGAGAAAAATACTCTGTTGAGTAACTTGCCCAAAACTACGTCGCGAAATCATGTGTCGCCACGGTTTACCTTTGACTATCATCTCCGATCGTGATGCTCGATTCACATCTCATTTTGGGCGATCGCTTCAAGAAACCTTGGGAACTCGTCTTGATCTTAGCACCGCTTATCATCCTCAAACGGATGGACAATCCGAACGTACGATTCAAACACTTGAGGACATGCTTCGAGCGTGTGTACTCGATTTCGGTGGGAATTGGGATTCTCACATTCCTTACATTGAATTCTCTTACAATAACAGTTTCCATTCTAGCATCGGTATGCCTCCTTTCGAAGCTCTCTGTGGTCGCAAATATCATTCCCTGATTAGTTGGAACGAAATCGGTGAAGCTCAAATTACCGGACCCAAAATGGTCCAAGAAGCCATCGACCGTATCGACCAAATCCGCAAGAACCTACTTGCCTCTAGAAGTCGACAAAAGAGCTATGCCGACAAACGGGGAAAACCGATCGAATTCAATGTCGACGATCTCGTCCTTCTCAAGGTATCCCCTTGGAAAGGAGTTGTTCGTTTCGGAAAGAAAGGAAAACTAGCTCCCCGTTTCGTAGGCCCATTCAAGATTCTTGAGCGAGTCGGAAAAGTAGCCTACCGACTCGAACTATCGAAAGAACTCACCGGTGTTCATCCGACCTTTCATGTTTCAAATCTCAAGAAGTGCTTAGCCAAAGGTAATCTCCATATACCTCTCGACGAAGTACATGTCAATAAATCAATGGTCATGGTTGAACGACCCGTTAAAATCATGGACTGCAACGAAAAGAAAACCAAGCGAAGTCGCATCAAATTAGTTAAAGTTCGACAGGAATCACGGCATGGCGCGGAGTTTACATGGGAATGACAGGACTCGATGAAGGAGAAATATCCACATTTGTTTACATCATCTTAATTTCGGGACGAAATTTCCTATAGTATGGGATACTGTGACATTTGTCAATTTCGAGTTATTTTATACATGTATTATTAATGTAAACCCGACCCGTTTTGTATCCCGAACCTTTCGATATTATCAAAATGATGAATTTTATGTTACATATTTGTTTTATAGTTGTCGGATCTAAAAAAACACCCTTTTCGGTTCTTAAAATGCCCCGAAAACGCTCAAAACGAACTCCAGGGACAAAAACTACCAAAATGGAGACTTGAAGGACCTATTTGTAGTTTGTGCTTTCTTGTGTCTATAACCAACCCATTTTCATGAAACACCCTTTATGAAAGACCCATTCAACTTACCCTATATATACACACCCATCTTCTTCATTTGTGCTTGCTCATTTCCTCATTTCTCTCTCAAATTCTTGCATTCTAAGGTTGTTCTTCATAGTTTGACTCTCAAGGTCAAACTAAGCTAATATTTCATTTTAACTAACTTCTCGATACTTAAAGCTTAATGTTACAACATATACAACATATATATATATATATATATATATATATATATATATATATATATATATGCACTCCTTGTTTACCTTCGGTCTTTCATTTCTCCGGTCTCGGCCGGTTGAAATGTCGGGCTAGTAAGGCAAGGTTACATGGAGGACTTTGTAGTCCTTGTTTATATATTTAACAAATCTAACTATATAACTTGTTATACTTGCTTAACTTCTGCATATTTTAGTTTACTGTTCATATTTGTCAAGTTCCATGGTATTAGGTATGTGGTGACTAGCCTCGGTTTCATCCTGAGTTGAGAACCGAACCAAAAACCGAACTTTCGTTTAAAAGCTTTATTGTTAACTTTTTGAATGTAAAACTTTAGTATTATTATTTATAAGTTATTTTACAAGTTCCATGGTAATTGGGTATGTGGTAACCATCCTCGGTCTTATTGCAAGTCAAGGACCGAACCAAAAACCGAACTAAACCGAGTTCACTCGCTTAAGACACACAAGTGTGTTTTTAGTCACCAAAACTCATATTTTTCTTCAAGATTATATTTTAAATCAACTTTAGTTAATTTCTAAACATACTTGGCATGTCGGTAACCAACTTGATCTTATAACAAGTTCGGACCGATAAAGTCGTATACTCGCTTATCGAACGTTAAGGTTCTTCACAATAGAACTACATACTTGGTTAAGTCTATTTTGATTTTATTGAGTTATCTCATAACATTTATTATTTTGGGAAGTTAACTTTGAGCTTGGTCAATTATCAAGTCTCGAACCGACAAACCCGAACACTTGTTTAAACCTCGTTTTGGTATTCTTATAACCAAGGGTTTTGCAATATTGCATTTTAACCCACATTATTACTTAACATAGGTTGAGTAAAAAAAAGAAAAAAACTAATGAATATAGGCCTTGCTCGTTAAACCAATCTCTCCGATTTCGAGTAAACGTATTTTACAAAACTCGTTTCTTTAATTTCTCAAATATTTACATTTTAAATCCTAAACTTTATTTATTTACTTTATTTGTCATGTATTTTATTTTAAACCCTTCCAAGACTACCTACTAACACAAGACCCGTTTAATATAGGCCTTGCTCGTTAAACCAATCTCTCCGATTATTCACGACACTATCTTTCAAGTTACTTGTTAATGTGAGTACTTTTTCATCCCCCGTTTTCCATCTTTCGTTTTGGGGGTGTCATTGCATACTTATTCAAATTCAAATGATTTATACTTGAGTCTTAAACCACAACACTTATTGTATATGTTTACTTAAATAAATGCTCGATTTGGTGTTATATGCTTTACATGATTATGTGCAAATTCTTGAATGCTAAGGCGGATAGCCTCTTGAATGCTAAGGCGGGTAGCCTCATCAAAGTATGATCATACATTAATTCCGAGTATATATGGTATCCCCATATAGACAGGTGTCATCAATGTATTCTTATTGACGATTTCATTATTGTCGTCAATGTATTCTTATTGACGGTTCGTCAAGGTATTCTTATTGACGGTTTTATTATCTAAATTGTTTCTATTATTTATTGTTTTCATATGCTAGTTGTGGATCTCATACTATATACTTATTGTCCAAAACTATGAAAATTGCTCACCAACCTTTGTGTTGACAAACTCTATTTTATGCAATGTTACAGGTTTGATGTTAGCTTGATTGGATTACTTGAAGAAACTTATTATCTTGGCTTTAGGATATTAGAAAATGAAAGAACAAGTTATTTGTTTATCTATCTATTTGGCATTTTGTATGAACAATTGTTGTGTTATTTATGATGATATGGATTTAAATGAGTTGTTTAATTGTAACTTTATAGTGTCGTTGTGCAATGAGCAATTATGTCGCGCCTCGACGTTTCCGCCTTCAATGGTCAGGGTGTGACAAATGGTGACAATTGTAACCTTTATCATTAAAACCTTTCATAACTCTTTCCACTTTATTACACAATTGCCGCTATTATTTTAGACCATTGATTTGACCAAGTCAATGATATAAGATCACTTCTCGCATAAACCATCCCCGATATATATATATATATATATATATATATATAGGGGATGGATCATGCGAGAAGTGATATTATAGCGAGAAGTGTGAGAAATGAATATAGACCATTGATTGTGTTTAATCAATGGTCAACAATAGAAATGACATTATCATAAATAAAGACACATGTTTATGACATGTTTTTAATTAAAAAGGGCATACATGTCTTTTGTGGTGTTGGCCTAATTAAACCAGACATTAATGTATTCGGCAGATATTTTTTCTAGCATAATCAATGCTAATAAGATGATTAATACTAGTTGAATACATATACATGATACATAAAAACATACACCAACTTGTCTCAAGTGACTACACGACATTAGTTTTACCAACACTACATTAGATATTTTTACACTATATTAGTTATGACAACATAGCATTTGAAAGTGTCCCTACACTACATTAAATATGTCCAAAATACATTAGTTATGACTACATAACATTTGAAAGTGTGTCTACACTACACTACATTAGTGTTGCCTGCACAACACTAGATATATCTATACTATAATAGTTATGACTATACGACACTTGAAAGTGTGTCTACACTACATTAGTTTTGCCTACACTACGTTTGAAAGTGAGCCTACCTTACATTAGTTTTGCCTACACTACGTATGATATGTCTACACCACATTAGTTATAACTATATAACACTTAAAAAGTGTGCATGTCCTATATTAGTTTTGCCTACAGTATATTTGATATATCTACACAACATTAGTTATGACTACACAACATTTGAAAGTAAGCCTACATTATATTAGTTTTTCAAAAACTATATACGATATGTCTACACTACATTAGTTATGACTATACAAAATTTGAAAGTATGCATACACTAGATTACGTAACTTTATCGACATTACATAAGATAAGCCTACACTACATTAGTTGATTAAAATAAAAAAAAAAAAAAACACTTCACATTAGAGATCAAATAAAAAAATTAATTAGCCATGTGTTAGAATAAAAATGGTTTTAGATCAAATGGATTTTAATTGTACAAATTTTAGATGAAATAAATAATAATATTAATAACAACAACCACAACTTATCAAACTTAACATTAATTAAACCATTAATGAGTATAAGTTACAAAACAAAACATTTTATATTTACTAACATACCCTTTTATTTAAATAATAAAAATTAAAAAAGAAATCATGTGATTGGTTGTAATCTCTTCTCGCACTTTTCACACTAAGAAACACTTCTGAAATAAACCAAATCCTATATGTGTGTGTGTATTTCTGCATTAAAAGACGGGTAATTCGGCCCTATAATAGGCCATATGCAAGCACTTAAACCCGCAATACGAGTTGTTAGAAGGAGTATTTAAATCTGGTTAAACACTTAAACCCCATAACACATACCATTTTATACTTTTTATTTCTACAATAACTTTGTTTTTGTATCACAATTATCGTCGATCTTCAGAAAAAAGATTTATATATGTGGGTGTTTTTTAGTATTCGTCTGGGCATCTGATATCTCGGATACACCCAGCTCCTGCTCATTATTTTGTATTTGCAATTGACTCAACTTTGACTTAAACTATATAGTTTATGTATTTTTCTATTATTATAAAAAGAGGGATAATATGTATTTATGTTAAATACGAGGGTGGTGATTGCCTTTTAAAACAAAGATGGGTTTCCAAAACAAATGTACCCCCATCAGTAGAATGGAGAAAATGGGTTTATAAAAATAAAAATGTTGATTATGATAATATAATATTTCAAATAGCATAAAATTTTGAAGATGGCATGCTTTTAGATTTTAAAACTAGATGCTTTAAAGTGGGTTTATGGGTGGGTGAGTTTTACCTAAAACTAAAGATAACTTGGAAACGTTTAAGGCTTCGTACAGCTGAGTTGTGATATTTTGTCGTTAAGTCATCTCGTACAAAATACCTAAAGTGATTCTCTGTTTGTTGTTTGTTAAAAAAAAAATCTCTAAGATCCTACCCATTTTCCCATTTTCCCATTATATAACACAAACTTTACTACAACCCCAACACACACACATCCTGGCCATACAACACATAATTAACCAATTAACCGGAGAATGACTACCACCGCCAAACAAACGGTGGTGATCATTGTCGGAGCAGGTCCATCGGGCCTCTCTACCGCCACAAGCCTCCACAAACTATCAATCCCATACATAATACTCGAACGAGACGACTGCATCGCTTCGTTATTCAACAAAAAAGCATACGATCGGCTTCACCTCCATTTAGCCAAACACTTTGCCAACTCCCTCACATGCCCTTTCCAAAAACTTATCCAACATATGTTTCCCGGGCCGATTTCTTGAAGGACCTAGACCATTATGCAACAGCTTTCAATATCACCCCGGAGTTTAGAACCACCGTACAGAATGCAAAGTATGATGAAGATAATAATAAAATGTGGAGTGTGGAGGCGAAGGCGGAGGATGGTGGTGTTCGGTGTTATTTGGGGCGGTTTTTGGTTGTGGCAACTGGAGAAAACAGTGATGCGTTTATACCGGAGGTTGATGGGTTGAGTGAGTTTAAAGGGGAAGTTATTCATTCGACCGAGTATAAGTCTGGGAAGGGGTATGACAACAAGAAGGTGTTGGTGGTTGGAGCGGGTAATTCCGGCATGGAAATTGCATTGGATTTGTCAAACCATGGTGCTAACACATCCATTGTTGTTAGAAGTCCGGTAATTACACTTCATATATATACATTATCCTTTCTTTAATCAAAATTTAAATGTTAAAATTAATTTTTTTTTCTCTATTTTGTGAATGTGATGCGAGCCCACTTAGTAGCTGCACAAGCATCTTAGGGTGCACGGAGGATTAAAAGATGGGTTGAGATGGTAGTTTAAGAGATTAAGAGCGTTTCAAGTTTAAGAGTTCAAAATATTTATAAAGAGAATAATGGTTTAAGAGTGTTTCAAGTTTAAGAGCTTTACACATTTGATGCATATACTACTAACATATTTATAAATAATAAAAGCTTTTTCAAATGATGTTTTAGAAACACTAATGTATATGCACATTTAATATACATTATTTATTAGTGAGTTTTTAATTCATTACATTAATGCACATTTAATTGTTATTATTATATTTATAAAATAATAAAATTAATAATTATTTAAATATATAATCATTGTTTAAGGCTTATGAAATTGAAGATTGTGTTAGATTTAACTATTACGAACTCGTTAAGAAGTGCAAGCCATCCACTAGTGTTTGTACTAATTTTTATTTGTTATTGCATATTTTGGTCATTTAGCATTACTTTAACATAATATAATTATCGATGTTAACGAAGTTGAATAAAAGAAATTGAAACCACGGTGTACTTAACGAATAAATACTAAATGAAAGAGTATCGACATTGACTAAACTCCATAGAAGAAAAATAGAAAATGATAGTTTACTTTATTGTTTTAAACTCTTCCTCACTTTTTGATTGTTATTTGTTTGATTGTTAAATGACACATGACACGTCAAATCAGATAAAAGCTATCACATTTATTTCATTTCATATTAGCACAGCGTTGTAAGGTTTTCTTTATTTAGCAATAGATTGCTAGTCCAATGGTATCTTGGTGGTGGGATAAGACTTAGTGACTATAAGGTCCTGGGTTCGAATCTCACAAGAGGGAGTTTTTCTCAAATATTGAGTTTCCTCCCGAATTGGTGGCTTGGTGGTGGATATGATCGCGTGATATCACTGGTGACATGATGAGTGATCCAAATTAGTCGTTAAAAAAAAAAGGTTTTCTTTATTTATTTATATATTTTGTCATTAGTGCCCGTTTGCCTCTCGATTGAAATGAAATTAATATAGTCAACAAATTGTTATAAAATATATATTTTGGTAGAAACTTTTAAGAATACTTTTTATCAAACTACACACTTTAGAGCATTCTTAATCTGTTCCTTGAAATTATATTAGGGGAATTTGTAAATTATATGGTATGGTTATCAGTGGTTGTGAGTAAAGGAGAGAGAAAATTTATATTATTAAAGTTAAATTTGGGGTTTTACTGTAAATACTGCATAATTTTTTAATATTTTAATAAAATGGTTGTGAGTTAAAGAGAGAGAGAAAATATGACGATAAAAGTATAAAATATATTATTTAATTAAACAGAATAAAAAAAATACAGTGCTTTTTAATGTAATTATATGATATATATAGATATATTGGTAAGGAACAGAATAGGAATGCTCTTAATGAGGTTATATGCTCACGTGGGTAGAAGTTGTTTTACTAATCATTTAGTAGTAAAATGGTTTCACTTGAAAATAAATAGAGAGAAACAATTAAAATAAAGGGTGAAATGACAGGGTTTCACTAGCCATGAAAATATTGTTGTTTGCCCAACATACTCGCCCAAAATGCCAGGAGAGAGATGGTGTTTTCTCTTATTATTATATCCAATGCAAGTTGTTTGCTCAACACACTCTCCCCTACGCCTTTCGGTTGAGGTGGTCATGGGGTTGGCTCATGACACATTGCCGGATAGAAATATAGTCTGCCCATAGATTAACTATGTTTATAATGAAGTTTTAAACTGATGGTGGTGGGCTATTTTGATCCTGCTCCTTCCACTAAAACAAATTTGATTATATATATATTCTTGTCAAAAATAAATTTAGGAGACCTATGACATTCAAAGTAAAAGTAAATAAATTGTGTAAAGTGTCCATTAAAAATGCAAATAATGTAATAAATATAACCTAATTAATTTAATGGAAAAAGTTTTTTCTGCATATTTTAAAATTTTTGTATCACTTCTAAGTAACCTTTAACTTGCATTTTATGCTTGAACTCTAAGTTTCACGAGGTAACATTTTATAAGTAGGTTCATATATCATCAAGGTGGTCTATAAATTTAGGATTGGTGCTATTGAAGTTGATACCATTGCATATGGTGGACTCGTTGTTAGTGCTACTTAACAAGGTAATATATGGAGATCTAACCAAGTATGGGATCCAAAGGCCTAAAGAAGGACCCTTTTTAATCAAAATACGAGATGGTAAGTACCCTGCTATTGATGTTGGCACGGTGAAAAAGATCAAGTCCGGTGAAATACAGGTTTGGTTTTAAAATTTTCATAATGTTTTGTGTGTACTTAAGTATTTTTATTTGTTTTCAAGATGAAAACCTTAAAATTAAAGTTGATATTTAAAACTTAAACAGGTCTTACCAGCATTAAAAAGCATTAATCATGGTGGAAATGAAATTGTTTTAGAGGATGGAAAATGTCATCAATTTGATGCAATTATCTTTGCTACAGGGTTCAAAAGGTCCACACATTTATGGCTTCAGGTAACATTTTTTTATCTATAGAGGCATACATATGTTGGGTATTTAATGTATTTCCCTCTGGTTTGATTTTTCTTTTTTTTTTTTTTTTTTTGAAAGACCAATATATTAAAACGAAAAGAAAACAACTTACAAGAAGCTAGAGCCCTGCACATGCAATATAAGAGAAAACAACCAGCAAATACAACGATATATAATACACGGAAAATTAACAAATTTCATTTGCATCACCTCTCCCAATCCAGTGACGATCGTTTACACCTAGGTTTCATCCATAAGAAGGAAGTGATTTTAATTTCATTTATCATGTTGACCAAATAGTATACTCTTTCATTAAAAATCCTCTCATTTCAGGCTTCCAAATCATCCAACAAGTCACCTCCAAGATCGCTTGCACCGCATGACATTCCTCCATATTACTAACGTGTTTATCTGTATACTCGAGTATATCACGAACCAATTCAAACCCAACCTTCCTTGGCATTTTGACTTTTGACCTAGTCATGAATGATGGACCATATTACCTCGGCCACCGAGCAATTAACCGACATATGTAATGCTAATTCAGGATGAGAATCACATAACTTGCATACTTAACTGCATGGTTAGTCCCTGTGGTTTTGTTGATGTTGCATGCTTGATCCTCTAAATTAAACTAATTACAAACTTGATCCTAATACTTATAAATGTATTACTAAGGTGGTCCAAATATATGAATTTTGTAACTACGGTGGTCCTTACCAACTAACGTCCCGTTAAAATTTTCAATTAAATCTTTGTAAAATGACCAAACTACCCTTAATAATAATAATAAACTTTAAGTGGGTCCCATGAAGCAAATGAAGAGTGAGAGAATGGAGCAACATTTTTTCAACCAACTAATCACGTGAAGAAGAAACTCAAATTGCGGTCATCATTGAATAAAAACCCTTAAAATTACTGGTTGAATCCTGATTTGTGGGTTCATGATTTTGTTACGAGGTCATTCGTTAATCTTCTTTATATTTAGCAAAAGGTAGTAGATTTAAAAATAGTGAAGTTGTATATTGGATTCTAGGTCCATTAATTGACTTTAAAAAATAATTGAATTTGTCGAATTGCTTTGTGATATTACTATTATTAAGGGCAGTTTGGTCATTTTATATGAACTTAACTGAAAATTTTAACGGTGTTCACTGGTAAGGACCACCATAGTTACAAAATTTATATATCTAGACCAGCTAGTAATAAGTTTATAACTATTATGATCAAGTTTACAATTAATTAAGTTTGAGGATCAAGTATGCAATATTTATAAACTACATGGACCAACCATGAAATTAAGTCTAACTTGCAAGTGATATCACCCACTTCCATACTCCTATAGGACAACTCCAACTTAGTGGCGATAGTGTCCAACAATACACTTCAAATAAAACAGTTTATTTTAATTGGTACCCAATTTAACCACTACTTCTCTTACAACTCCAATACGAGAGACTTAACTAGAAAGAATGACACAGACCCATCCGGCCTGCACCAAGCCCAAGAGTCAGGTTTAGTGTCCATCTTAACAATAGCTAACAATTCCAAATTTTGTAACTCTAATTTTTGTTTAGCCGTGTGAGCAGGGCTGTCTTCGAGAATCTTTAAAAATTTGAGAACTCGGGCTAGTAAATTTTTAGCCTCCAAAATATATACTCATTAATCCCTATATAAAAAGTAAATAATACAACGATGATTATGATAGCAATAAACAAAACAAAAGTATAGTAGCAAAATAGTTTAATTTTAAACACTTAAATGAATGTTTAAATTAACCTTTTTTGGTTTTAAATCAAAAAGTCTTTCTTTTAATATATATAAAGAAGATGATATAACTATCAACATGAGTTCTAACAAGAATTAAACTTATTTCATATGCCCTATTAATGAAAATAAAAAAAGTAATGGCTATTTATCATTTTTAGTTTAGATTGAACAGTAAACCTAAAACTTAATGAAATCTAGAGTTACTTTTAAACAAATAATAACAAAATAAATTAAGAAAATAAATGGTAGATGTAAGATTTGAACCTATGCATGTCATTTGGTTGAAGAGGGTTTACCATTTGAGCTAGATCAATATATTGAACCATGAGGATTTGTATATTATATGTATGAATGCTGGAAATTTTTGTGGGCCTAAAAAACTATTGGGCCTGGGGCTGTAGCCTTCTCTGCCCTCCCTATGGGCGGGGCATGCGTGTAAGGGTTGTGTCTTGATCTCCAAGTCCATCTGTAAATATCATTTGCTTTGTGATAGGAATGAGCTATGGGGGAAGTGATATATAGTTGTTCTTAAGGGGGTCAATGGAAAATTAATACAAGTGATTAAAGTGTAATGCAGGGGTAGTATAAGTAATAAGAATAAGACATGTTAGTAGGCATGATTGAATTTTCAAATGTGTTAGGGCTCCAATGTATGGAGAGAGGGCATAGCCATGGATTATCGTTGTAACTTTTCATTTACGTTTTCGTAGTACAATCGTTCAGTAATTTGTTTTACTCATTCTCTTCCCTAAACTCAATAACTTACAATCTGAACGATTGTATTACCGATTGAATACGTTTATGGTTCGCGTTAGTTTTGCTCTTCTTTTGAATTGTTTTATCAAGTTATGTTAGTTTATTATTTGATTATTTGTGTTATAAGCAAAGAAGAATATGCTGCTTTAAATTTAGCATTATAGTTTTTTTATTTGTTTTGTTTTTTTGTGTTCCTTTTTTTAAGATACTCGAAACCCGATTAACCCAACTCGAAAAAAACCCGAACCCGAATTACCCGAACTAAAAAAACCCTTGAGAGATTTGGGTTGGGTTTCGGGTCAAGATTTATAACTTTGAAACTCGAAGAACTCGACCTGAAAAATCCGAAACCCGAAAAACGAACCTGAAGAACACCCCTATGATTTATTTCGTACCCTTCGCTCAATGAGAAAATGAGTTCAATACTAAGGGATCAAACCTATAGGACTTAAAGAATAATATAAAAAAAGAGAGAGGGGAAAATATTCATATTAAATAAATCAAATAAGTAAATAAAAATGAAGTAGAAAAACTCAGATTCCAAATGAAAAAAAATTCAAATTTGAAAATGATCTTTCTGATTCTTGAAGAATGAGGGGCAAGGGGATTCATCAAGAAATCTATTATGTGCCTCTGCATCTAAATCTCATACAATAACTGTCCTAGCTCTACCGTATCTTTTGTTTCATTTCTCTGCAACAATCATAAAAACTTCTTTTATTATGGATCTACTATAGTGTATGTACTTTTCTAATATTACAGAGGAGTAATGTATATTTTATGTTAAATACGCAGGGTGGTGATTGCCTTCTAAACGAACATGGGTTTCCAAAGCAAATGTACCCACATCATTGGAAAGGAGAAAATGGGCTTTATTGTGTTGGGCTTGCAAGAAGAGGCTATAAAACAATTGCCATGGAAGCCCAAAACATAGCCCATCACATTTTCAACTTAATCTCAAAATAAACTCATCGTATTTAACTATTTATTTAAAAAATAAGATATTTTTGTGTTAAGGTAACGAATAAATTATTTATTAGCATGAGTCTTGATTAGTTTATTTACCGTTTGGTAAAATAAACCAGCCGTCACATGTAACGCGTAACAAGTACACTAAACGAGATAGAGTGGGCAAATTAACGAGTTTAACCCATTTATTATTATAATTAAAAGAAATATGAATTATGAGATAATTCTAACAGGCCGAGGTATTTTATCCCAAATTTAAAAGGTGAATAAGAAAAATGGCACCAAGTTTACTTTGAAATTGTATTATACAGTGTATTTTTGTTCTAGATTTGTAATCAAGTGTTTTAATAAGAAAACAAATAAATTAAAAAAATGGGGATCATGGGTCGTGATCAAGTCATCCCATGATTGCGAGTCCTGTGTTCGGCTTCAAATTTTCAAGTTTGTGTCATTTTTAAAAATGATGTACCCATAAACACGACACGTTTCAACATCCAAAATATGATAATTTTTGGCTGAAATTAATAAAGTTCCCATTAGATATATCGAATATCAACATAAATGAATGACCATAGTTAAATAAAGGTAGAATTACACGTTCGTTTTTTTTAATAAGAATTTCAAATCTTGTGTGTAATTTTGTTAGGTGTTGAAGGATGAAACTACTCTTACGTACATCTTTATCTATCTTTATCTGTATCTAAAAAGTTTTTCTTTTTCCTAATTCAATTTAAATTTTTTAATCCAACACCTTAGTTTAATCACATCTGTCTTTTACATTGCATTCTTGAGTTTTTTTATTTTAGGGTTTAAAAAAAAAGATAGAAATTTTTTTTTTCATTCTTGAGTTTTTTCATTAAAAGAAAAGAAAGAGAATGGAAAGAAAAGTTAGGGTTTTTTTCCTCCAAAACTTTCCAGCCAAATATGGCCGGATTCGGAAGGAAAATTTATAGTCATGTATAATATTACTAATTTACAATATTTTTTCCTTCATATCTAACTCAATAATAAGAACATGATTGTAAAGTTACAGTTTTTTTCCTATCTTTTCTTTTCTATCTAACTCAAGAATGTAATTAACACTTTCTTTTCTATTATTTTATTTTAACTCGAGAATGCCTTTTAAATATACAATTTCTTTTCCTTTCTTCTCCTATCCAATCTTATCATTTCTTTTCTTTTTATTTTAAACCCGAGAATGCAGTGTTAGATTAACCTATTGAAATTAGGGTCAGGTTATTTGTTGGGTCAAAGTTTATGGTTTATGCTTTATAATAGTGGGCTTAGTTGGGCTTTTTGTATGTTAACCGAGATCAAATCCGAGATCATTTGATCTTGGTAGGCTTTAGTTTGTATTGGGCCTAGTTGGTAGCCCATATATAGGATATATATTTATTATTGTAGGGTTGTTCGTTCAAGATTAATAATTCACCTGTGTAAGTTTGTAAAAGGCTTAAGCACCCGACGTATCAATATACGTGTGTTTTTTAAGCTTATTCTTTGTGTTTGTTTGTGATTGTATTGGCTTCATAGAATCGGCTTGGTGATTAGTTTCCGCCTAATCATTAAGTTATTTGATATCATATTGAAAGATCCATTCTCGGGACTTACAATTGGTATCAAAGCCTATAGACCTTTTCTAGGCTCAGTTATTGGTGATATCAAGGGTTCTGCCGGTGATTCACGGGGGTGCTTTTGGTTGAAGATTTCTGGAGATTGAAGAACTGTTCTTCGTGTTCTTCGGCTGGTGAGGAGCTTTGTTTGGAATAGATTTTGGTAATTCTCTAGTTTGATTTGAATCCCATCTTTCTCGTGATTTTGTTAAACATTCTAAGATTACCATATCTTGAGCTATTTCAAGTTCTCGGTAAATTTGTTTTAGTTCTCGGGTTGACTTCAAGGCTTTCGGGAAATTTTCAAGGTTCTCGGCTAAACCTCAAGGTGTTCGAGAGGATTGTTAAGTTCTCGGTTAAACTTCAGGGTTTTCGGGAAGATCTCTTCGTTTTCGGTCAACTTTATGTGTTTTCGGAAGACATTTGCTGTTTTCGGCCTTTCTTTCAAGTTCTCGGTTAAAGCTATTATGGATCAATCTGCTGTTAGTGCGTCTTCCAATGACACTCTTCATCAAGAACTCGACTCCATCATGGGGACTACCACTCGTGTGCCCCGTCTACTGACTTCGAAAGGGTTTGCTGAGTGGAAGTTTAGGTTTGAGAAATATGTGAAGGCAAAGGATGCGAAATTATGGAGGAGCATTGTTAGAGGTCCTCAAGCTATTACATATTAGAGGGAATGGTCTAATGAAGTGGACACGAAGCCAGTTGAGTTGTATACAGATGCTGATTTTGATAAAGTCGAGCAGGATGAGAAGGCTCTGGCTACCTTGACCATGGCACTTTCGCTTGAAATTGCCTTGGGATTTAGAGAGTTGAATTTTGCTAAAGCACTCTAGGAGGCTCTTATTGAAGTGTTTGAAAGAAATGAAGACATGAGGAGAAGTAGGCAAGATTTCCTAAGACAGCAATTCAACATGTTCAACTATGTCTTGCGAGAGTCTCTTGAAAAACAGCTTCACCGGTTCATCTCATTAGTCATAGAGATAAGATCAGCCAATATAAACCTCACACCTGCTGAGATCAACAACAAGCTAGTCAACTCACTGCCATAGAACTGGGATCTAAATGTGGCTGTTATTAAGAAGACCAAGGATCTAGCCAGACTGACACTCTTTGAGGTGATGGCTATCATCAAGGCTTGTGATATGGACGACAAGAAGCGTGCAATCAATTATGCAAATACCTACAATACTGCTGGTTATGGCATTGCCTCCAACAATGCTCTAGTCTCACAAGACAGTTTCTCACTGTTCAAGTCATCTTAAAGTCAGCCAACTCAGTCTCAGCAATCTCAGCAAACCTTCTCCATGTTCAAGTCTCCTCAGAATTAACCTACTCCACAACCTACACCAGCTTCTCCTGTTTTCTTTCCATAACCGGCTCTTGCGCCAAAATCTCAAACTCCTATGGCCACCTTCATCAGTCTCCCATTCATATTCCTACCATTCCCAAGAAGACACAAGAGAACATCGCTTTAATGGCAGGTTTCATGAACTGCTATAATGCCTTTCTTGCTGGAGACCTGGTGCAACCCGTCGTGGCTGCTGAGCTGGATCAAATACATCCTGATGATGTGGAAGAGATGACGACATTTCTGGGTTTGCAAGTTCGACAGGCATTCTGCTACATCAAGGGAAATACGTCGAGGATATGTTAGCAAAATTTGAGTTTCAAGATTCCAAGAGCGCGGCGACTCCTATGAGGAAAAGACCTCTTTTTTCGTCTAATCCTGAAGGGAAACCTGTAGATCAAACGCACTATCGATCGATAATCGGGTCCTTGATGTATCTTATCGCCAGTCGCCTGATATCATGTTCGCAGTCTGCCAATGTGCTCATTTCCGGGCTAATCCTAAACTCTCTCATTTAATTGTTGTTAAACGTATCTTTAGATATCTAAAAGGGCAACCGAAGCTCGGGCTTTGGTATCCCAAGAATTCAGAATTTGATCTGTATGCTTTTGCTGACAGCAATTATGGAGGAGATGATATTGACAGGAAATCTACGTCTGCTGGATGTCAATTTTTAGGGGATCGACTTATCTCGTGGCAATGCAAGAAACAACAAACGGTGTCCACAAGCACTGCAGAGGCTGAATATGTTGCTGCTTTTGCCAGGTTATATGGATACAACATCAATTGCTGGATTACGGTTTGGAAGGGTAAATTTTAGGAATCACCATTGTCAAAAACACGCTTAACACATTTCTTTACACAGGTTAAACGAGTTGACAGATCCTAATCAAGTTTTAAATGTGTTAATCAGGTTGTAATAAATGTGTTATACGAGTTATACACAGTTACACAGCTTGGCGGAATGGCGGTTAACCTGTTTAATTAGACGGGTTGCCAGGCCAACTAGATCAAGTTTAACATGATCGTTTTATTAAACAAATTAACCTGAACACGGCTCATTTATTAATCATATTAAAGATGACAACTTAAAAGTTGATTACTTTTGGACTCATTTACTAATTGAGCTCCAAATTTTAGCTCAATTTGGAGCTCAATTAGTAAATGTTACTTTTATTATTATTAGTATTATTGTTCTTATATATACTTTGAATTATTGATGTAGCACAAGTGTATAAATGTTTTATTGTTTTATTGTTGTTGAAAGTTGAAACCCTTGTAATGTTACTTTTATTATTATTAGTATTATTGTTCTTATATATACTTTGAATTATTGATGTAGCACAAGTGTATAAATGTTTGTTTGGTTTTTATTAACAATTAAGTGTAAAGCTTCACTTTTATGCCTCTTTTCTCTAGTGTCATTTGTTCTCTATGATTTTCTTTATTTTGGAATGTCTTTTTGTTATGATAGTGTTTAATATCCCCCAAACTTTATGCTATAAAAAAGGTGCATGATTTCATATGTATTTAGTCGTTTACTTTAGTAACAAAGTTCGTTACTTTCTTCGTATTGAACAAATGGTCTTTAGGTTATCATGAATGTGTGTCACTCATCACTTTATAAACCTTGTAAAGCCACGATCAATTAATTCATTCATCGTATAATTCTCAAATCACATGGTAAGACATGATAACAACGTGAGGTGAAAGCATGAAAGTTGAAAATCCCATGTAAGATACCCATGGATGTTTTAAGATATAATTTATCCCTTAGTTTATTATAAAATTCTATGATGATAAAAGTCATGGATGTTCTACGATATAATCTATCCCTTCGTTTTGGACAAAATTTTATGAAGATAAAAGTTTTAAAATAAGTCATTCTAGTGAAATTTTCAGGTCAAAGCATATAATTTCTTTCTTCACATCATGTAGTAGCTTGAGTATATAAGGATCTGGTTGAATCAGTTAGAAAAAAAAAATCACATATTTTAAGCATAAAAATATGAAAGAGAGAAGTTGTTTATGTAAGTTAGATGTATCATATATTCATATGTCCATTACAAATTAGACCAAAAAACATGGAAAAAGAAACATGAGAATTTGGTAAAGGAAATGATTGGCCAAATGAGGACCAGTCAAACAAAATCATTCGTTTCTTTTTCTATCTTGAATCTTTTTATATTGTTCTAGTGTTAGTGTGATTGATTAGCTTTTCTATTCATCTCCATGGGGTTTATTTTGGAATGTTGCGGTATTATTCTCAACCACAGAGTAATATGCTATTTGTTTTTTAATATTATTTTCTCGAGTGTCCATTATTTTTTATGTAAGTTGATAATCGAATGATAAGATACCCGAGGATGTTTTTAAGAATAAATCTGTCACATTCATTTTTAACAAAGTTCTATAAGGAAAGAAATTTTAGAAGAAGTCAAACTAGAGTCGTCTTCCTATTTAAAGCGAAATTTATGAGGTCAAAGCATATAATTTCTTTCCTCCCCTCATATAGTAGCTTGCCTCCAAAAGGATCTTGTTAAATCTTTTTATTAGAATTTTTTCACATCTTTTAAAGTTTAAAACAAAAAAATATGAAAGAAGAGAAGTTGTATGTTTATGCTAAATAGGTGTAGGTGGCCATTGCAAATTAGACCCAAAAAACATGGTGAAATAAACATGAGAATTTGGGGAAAGGAAATGATTGGCCAAATGAGGACAAGTCCAAATCATTCATTTCTTTTTCGTTTTCTATCTTGTATCTTTTGATATTGTTCAATTGTTGTGTGATTGATTGGCTTTTCTATTCAATTCATGGGGTTTGTTTTGGAATTTGGGATAAGTGCAAGTAGCAATGGGAGCAGGATTTGGCTTTGTGTCAATTCCATTGGTAAATCCAAACTATGCCCACTTGTGGTTGGGAGCTTTGGATGCAAACTAGGTTAGGGGCCACTTTTGGAATCCATAACAACCACACATCCCCTCACTTTTAAAAGTGTTAGTTTTCTAGTATATTTGGTTTGGTTATACACAAGGAGTATAACATGTTAAATTTATGAATCATTACGCAATCTACAATCTATAATTTTTATACATGTAAAAAATATTAACCCTAACCATGACTTATTTTAAAATTATGGAAGGGTAAATTTTAGGAATCACCATTGTCAAAAACACGCTTAACACATTTCTCTACACAGGTTAAACGAGTTGACAGATCCTAATCAAGTTTTAAATGTGTTAATCGGGTTGTAATAAATGTGTTATACGAGTTATACACAATTACACAGCTTGGCGGAATGGCGGTTAACCTGTTTAATTAGACGGGTTGCCAGGCCAACTAGATCAAGTTTAACATGATCGTTTTATTAAACAAATTAACCTGAACACGGCTCATTTATTAATCATATTAAAGATGACAACTTAAAAGTTGATTACTTTTGGACTCATTTACTAATTGAGCTCCAAATTTTAGCTCGAAAACGTATATAAACTTGACTAAATTTTAGTTTTAGTAAACAATCTCAAGTAGCTCATAAACGCCCAACTTCCTTTGGGGGGGAGGGGGGGGGGGGCTATTTAAGAATATGGCTATTTTCTAAGTTTATTTCGCCATTAAGAAGAGAATACATGCGAGTTAAATGTTAAATTTAATAAAAGACATTTTCTTTGTGGAGGTGTAACGATGCGAACTTGGATCAGACCATACCGGCTGGGTTGGAACCGGAAAAGTACAAACTTCAAAACGAATTTTCTATAAGATTGATCTAGAACTAGTCTGATTCAATAGTCTCAGTTCATCGTTCGAATATAAGAATACGATGCATGGCTTGTTGCTTGCCTTTTATTTATTATTTTCTTATGATTTAAATCAAAATTTGATAAAAATGTTTTCAGAATGGTCATTTTTATCAAAACTAATTATTATTATTAAAGTATAGGATGTGAATATCAGAATATGTATCGAGTTGCTACTGAAGGTGATCGTAAACCTCTTTTAAGTGACGCATAGTCTTGCTTTTGGTTTGTGATCAGCTGAAAAAAAAAGGTAGATGCCGTAAGCTGCAAGCATTATACAACTACAAAATCTTGAAAGGGCTAAAAATGACGTCCCAATATGCAATTTGGTGTTTGTGATATGAAGAATAGTCGGGAAAATCAGGGCCATGAATGTTTAATTAGTCACACATTACAAGCATGACTTTAAATAGAGGTGGCAAAATGAACAGGTTGGTAATGAATAATCTTGGTATGGGCTAGGTCGGGTTCTTTTGGCTTGAAAACTATTTTTCCACAACTTTTTACACTTTCATTATTAATCTTTCTCGGTCAGCAGCATAAAGATAAGGCCTAAGTGTTGTACCACAGAGAATGACAAATGTGAACCCCTAGCGAACCTGGGTTTCTGGGACGCATTGATCCTACGAAGACGATGAAAGTGATTGCGAAAGTAAAAAGCAATTGATTGGATTAAGGTTGAGTCTCGTTGTGAAAAATAACTTGGTGGTTCACTTCTCCGGTCATCGCCCTCCTCCTGCGCCTCTCTTCTCCGATAAAAATCTTGCCTTTCCATTCAATTTCTTTCCTAACGTGTGTCGGTTAACAGACTGATAACATGGCAATATATTTATGCATATATGGTGTTGTACAATATGTAGTAAAAATTGTACGGGCTTGCTACAGTGAACTATGTGAGTAAACCGGAATTTGCTTTTTAAACATATATATAATTAGGACAGTGACAAGATCACGGGAACTATATTATTTCAATAGAAGATTGGGAGGTTTTAAGCTTTGAAAAACACATTTTAGGCGACTTGCAACCCTTTGACCCGACACGTTCCTTTTAAACTAGTCTATTTTAGCCAGTAATTGACCCTTTCATAGCAAGTAACTAACTCAGTTAAACATTTATTCTTTATTATGATGAGCAATGCCTCCACCAAAAAGTGCGCATCCAAGAACTGGCAACATGTTGGACAAAGTTGAGACTAGTAACAATGCTGCACAAGGCGCAACATGCCTTGCTTCATTGCAAACAGTGAGGTTATCAACTCTGTTGCATTGCCAAAAGTGGCATTGAGAAGACCCCCCACTGCAATTCCAAATTCTCAAATCAATTCAATATGTAGAGAAACTGCATCTGTTTTATCTATCACGTCCAACAAATATACCAAGTCTTGCACTTATTATATCACACAAGTACCAAGTCGCACGACCAAATCAAAAGTAAATGCACGTAGTAAAAGTCAAAGCAAACAATGATAAACCGATAATGTCTTCACTTTTCATGGCCATTCAGTTCTTCAAAAACCAAGGATGGGCTGAATAAATCAAGCAAATAGTTAGTTTTATCCATCTATCTATCATTATAACTGATAAACCATTTTAAAAATAAGCAATATTGAAGAGGTAGGTCCCAGCAGAGCCCAGTTGGACCCGCAGGACTCACCTTGAAGAGAGACGTCCGCGCAGAAACCAACTGGATCCGCAGGACCCACCATGCTCAGAGACGTGACGTCCTTACGCGCAGTACGCAAGCTGTTCCCGCAGGAAATGCCTCCCAATGGTGAAGTACTCCGCCTGTTCCCGCAGCTGCGGATACAAGCCATCAGGGAAGGCCACCCGCGCAGCAAGGCTACACGCACAAGGTACTTAGCTCTCAATAATTCAGTAACCTGAAGGAATGAGCAAAGCCGGGAACAATCCCGCACAAAGGCGGGAGGGGGAATACTCCCGCCCAAATGAGCCAGTCCGTACGATACTGGAAGATCTTTTGTACTGTACCTGACGAGGTATGGGCAAAAGATCTGACCAGAGATACGACAGCCCATTGACAACAGTATGGCGAGTAGCATG
This sequence comes from Bidens hawaiensis, assembly GCF_021521415.1. Lineage (NCBI taxonomy): Eukaryota > Viridiplantae > Streptophyta > Magnoliopsida > Asterales > Asteraceae > Bidens > Bidens hawaiensis. Next base: position 23,802 of record NW_027501263.1, on the reverse strand, counting down.
CTCTTGTACTGTATGTCACTATTAGCCGCTACCTACTCACCAACTCCTGTCATACCACGTGCATAGCCTGCAGTTGGTGGAAAAGGAATAGTACACAGCAGGCCTGGTCACTTTCAGCCGCTGCCTACCCACCAACTACCAGCATGGCACGTGCGTAGGCCACAGTTGGTAGAACAGGAATACTATTCAACCGGCTATACCCTCTTTGAAACCTACCTTCGGCTATAAATACCCCAAATGGTATGATCATCTCATCTTATCTTGTATCTTACATCTTATACCTGATATCTGCTCTAGCAATCTCTTAATATACATTTATATTCAAGAGCAATCTAGTCTGATTCTCACGCCGGAGGGTGGTCACAAGGAGGAGCCCCCCCCCCCCTTCTCAGTGACGAGCTTACGGTCTGTTTTGCAGGTTATCAGAAGAACCATCTTTGCCGGGTCTAACCCCTCGTGGGAAACATCTATTTAACCCCCAGATTATCCGTAATCTGCCCGGGGTCGATTAGTGTTTCTTCATTGGCGCCATCCGTGCATAAAAGCTAGAACTTCATTTCTTTTCAGTTTTTTCAAACTTCTGGAAAGATGGTTAAAGAAACTCCGGTAACCACAACCCCAACTACTCAGGGGAATACCGGCGACTACACAGTTTTTACGAACACTACCCCGGTTACCCAAGCCGGGGCAAGTGCAGTAAATAATCGCTCACTGGGGTTCACCGATACCCAGTTAGAGAGACAACGAACGAGGCTCCCCCGCCAAACACTCGATGAAGTTAAAGCGTGGGCGGAAGCACGTCAAAAAGAATTCCAAGCCGAGTTGGATGAACGCTTACGTTCACTCCAACAGCCTGAGGAATTCGGAGAATACTGGGACAATGATTCGGAGGAATCCGATAGTGACGCAAACCCTCGTCATAGGGCGAAAGGGAAGCGTAAGGAAACGGATTCCCAACCGAGAAGGCGTTTTGGAGAAACCTTCAAACCAAAAAACGCAAGTGGAAACCCACGTGACTTCTCCAAAACATTTACACCAACTGCTGCAAAGGCGGGAACGTCCAAATTTGCAAGGGACATTGCGGAAGCAATCGTCCCGAAAAGTGCCAAACAGATGTCCAACATCGGCACTTACGATGGTATATCTGATCCAGACGATCATTTGAACAGGTTCATAGCGGGGGCAACCGTCAGTAGTTGGACGGAACCTACGTGGTGTTACATGTTCCAAATGACGCTTGTTGGGGCAGCTAGAGCGTGGTTCGATCGTCTACCGTCCACCACATCTACGATTGGGAAGACTTCCAGCAAAAATTTAGCCAACACTTCAGCCAACAAAGAAAGTATACCGAAGAGCAATGGACAATCCTCAAATGCATTCGAGAGGAAGATGAATCTTTGCCAGACTTCATCACTCGCTTCAACTCAAAGAAGCTAAGTCTGGGTAATATTAGCGAAGATCTTGTTCGCGCTGCTTTCATCCAGGGCGCAAACGACCCAGAGCTCATCCGCACCTTAACGGGTAAAGATGGCATGCCATCCACATGGGATGCCATCATGACAGCAGCTAAACGCTTTGCGGAAACGGAGAAGCAACTGGGTAGAGATCTCCCCCAGAGCACAAACCTCTACACCCAGAAAACAAGAGAAGACGTCCTTACCGCCCGACTAAACAAAAAGCGGAAGCTAGGCATTTGGCAGTCAAGGGTAAACTTTGACACCTCATCCGGCTTGCAACATCGGTTAGGCGGAAGGGATAACGTACAGTCGAACCAGAACTCCAGATGGACGCCACTCACCAAAAGCGTCACCGAGATATTCGCCACTGAGGAGCTCCCATGGCCAAAGGCTCCAATAATCCGACATCGTCACAATGCTGATCGGAGCAAATACTGTGACTTTCACAGAACAACTTATCATTTGTTTATTTATTTGTTACAACTTGTATTATTTGATAAACTTGTGTTACATGAAGATTTAAATGAAATGATGTTATTATGGTCACCTGATAGTGTCATGTGTGTTTGAGCAATCTGTACGTCACACTCAGGCGTTTCCGCTTTAGCCGGGGTGTTACATGGGATTCCTCCTCCAGAAGCTTTTACAGAACGTCAAATATTTTCAAACCCATCTGATGCAAGTTCTAGTTCAATTCCTCCTCCCTCACCACCAAATGCTAATATGAAGGAAGCAGAACAACATTTTGCTTTCATGGGGGCTTTCATATCTTCATATAAACAACTGGTGGGACATAAATTCGCTACTTGTGACTTGACTGATAAAGATTATGACTAGAATAACTCTATTGATGTGGAGCTGATGAATCTTAAATGGAACATGGCTATGATAGTTAGGAAAATAAAGAAATTTATGGAAAGGACTGGGAATGATTTTCCAACAATGAGCAAAAGGATTGGATTGATAAATTGAAGGTCAAGTGCTATAATTGTCAAGAGTTTGGTCATTTTGCCAAAGAATGTGACAAGCCTAGAAGAGAGTATTCTTGTAGTAACAAGACTCAAGATAGAAACTCAAACAAAAAGTATAATACCAATGAGTTAAAGGAGAAACCAAAGGCTTTAGAACCAACAAAACAAGGGGAGTCAAAGGCTATGATAGTTCACGAGGGGATTGATTGGTCAAGAAGACTATTGGGTGAAGCTTCAAGTGAACCACAACAAGCAAACATGGCCTTGATTGTTCAAAATGAAGAGAATGTGGTTGTTAACATGAGAAGCTTATTGAGGGAAGTGAAATATCTTGTTTTGAGTTAATTATATCAAGTGAAGATCAAAAGGAAATGTTTGCTTGCATGGAAAAAATTGAAGATGTTAGTTTTAACTCTTCTTCTAGTATTTCTTCCTATTCTTAGAGTTTAAGTTCATCTGATACTGATGATTCTCTCTGTGTGTTCTCATTGTGTTGAATCAAATTTTAAACTTGAAAAGATGCGTCAGCATAATGAGAAATTAATCATTGATCTTGCTATAGTTCGAGATAGCTATCGGATAATGGTTGAAGGCGACAAAAGATTATAAACAAAAACTTGTTGTTTTATCCGATAGCAATCATGACTTAAAAGCGGAATTTTCTTCCAAGCAAAGAGTTGTTCAACTTCAGTTTGAAGAAATTTTGAAAAATAGATCCAAGATTACTGAATTGAAAATGAGATATTGGAGTTGAAAAATAAAAATAAAAGAATATTACACTTGAAAATCATATTCTTTGTGAACCATAAGAGATTGAAAAATCTAAGTTGGTAATACAAAGGCTTCAAAGCCATCTGAGAAGAAAGTGATCTCAGATGAAAAGTTAAGGAAGTTTGTGAATCCTATAAGCAGTGAAAAAGTCAAACGAATTAATCAACGCACTTGTTTACTTACCGGATCTGATCCAAATTTTCATAAAGCTCGGATATTAAACATTTCATTTTCATCTATCTCTATTCAAAATTCCATGCCAAATCCGACTTCGTTTACCCGTCCTCTTTACGAACCGAACACTACTCGTTCTACCTGAACCGAGCCAACTAACCCATTTATTATCATGTTTGTTATTTTATCATTAATTATGACCCGATCAATCATCCTACAAAGTTTCTTGCAATTCCGTACATGAAAAGTAAACCTTTTAACAAAAACGTACATTTGAGTTTTATGTTACTTGAATAGCCTAAAACTATATCAAACGAACTCCGATTTAGGTGATTCAAAAGGCCACGGAATTGTCTTGATGCGATCTACGAACCACTATGCTCGTCATCACTGGAAGCAGCCGCTACAGTCGTCGGAAAGCCGAAAAAATCGTCGGAAAAACTCATTTCTTCACGAGTACGGTTTCTTGATAAAAACAAGACTTCCAGACCTATGATCAAAGATCTGACTGGTGGAAATCTTCATTTATATGCTATGAACACTCTGTTAAAATTTGAGACCGATCCGACGGTTAAATCTCTAGGAATCGTCGGATCTTTAATGGTTGCTCACTCAAGAATGGGATTTGGGGTTAGAATGAGGTTTCTCTCTTTAAGAACTTGATGTAGAGGCTAAGATGATTATAAAATGAGATGGTGATTACACTTAAAGTAGGGTTTCATGTTTAAATTTTCATCTAATGACACTTAGCCCCTCATACTTTGAATACTTTCCTTTAACTTCCGTCATCCAAATAAACCCAATTCCCTTAATACATAACGAAACTCGGGATACTACATTCCTTCACACAATTGCACTGGTTAGCCTTGCTATAGATAGAGATCTTTGTGTGACCAAACTCCGGCTTGGGAATCAATATATATGTACAATCGAGTGTGTGTAATGATAACCATTAAGAAGATGATTGTATTTATATACCATGGGTAGTCTGTGTATACCGTAAGAATTATGATGGCATGGCAAATGGTCCCTATAATTATGGACCATAAACTGTTGGTTGTTATCAATTGATTAGTTTGTTATATGTGGGTCCCTAGTTTGTTTTGGATGGATCAGACCACCATCATGCCAATCCTTCCTATCTGAGTGGCAAGATGAAGTAGGCTCGGTTGCATCTCACGAGTCACTACTATGTCCTATTTAACAATTACATATTGGATTAAGTACAATCATTCAATGCTTTATGAACTTTTCTACATTAGATCCATCCATACCCTACACGTCTGGTCTGTACCTTGTTTTAGTGTAACACCTTCACCCCTCTCCTTCTCGTCTCTTCCTATAGATATGCTCACTCCATCACCTCCCCTTGTAGACCACGATGACACAAAGTAATCTAAGATGTACCCTTAGTAAATAGTAATAAACCACTAGACAAAAATGTTGGTTACAGCAGTCAACCATCCCAAGTTACATCGTGTCAAAAATTAAATTCGTTTTCCATTTATGCCTAAACCAAGAAAAACAATTTGGGTGAAATTACAACCAAAAAAGAGCTATTATTATTATTATTATTATTATTATTATTATTATTATTATTATTATTACCATTTTAGTGTCAAGTGTGTGCAGGTGGGCCCCACTAGAAACAGTATTTCGGCCTCTTGCTTGGTCGTCTTCGATTGAATCTTCTCTCTCTCTCTCCAAAGTTTCTCTCTCTAGACAATCCCACTATTATTAATATTAATATTATTATTTCTCTCGCCTTTATTTATTTACATCAGACAAGTGTCTCATCTTGTTTCAGAAAAACCAGAAATGAAAGATCAGTTGTGTGTGGTCAAACACTGCATTGTTTCAAGATCTTAATAATAATAATAATAATCTCCAAAGTTTCTGACTTTTCTGTTTGTTTGAATCTTGAAAGCTTCATCCATCATCCATGGCTGGCAGTAATCAAATCAACGCTAATGAAGCCAAGGTAATCAGATATTACACTGCTCTGCTCTGTTCTTATCCTTTTTTTCTTTTGTTTTTGTCATGTTGCTCCCAAAGTAGTTAATTATTTTTTTGGTTATTTTTCTTGATCATTCGATTGATTTGGTAAATCTGCTTGATTTTGTTACTGGGTTTCGTTTTGTTTGATCTGGGGGTAAAGCTATTGATGCTTCTAGGGTTCTTGATCAATATTTGGGGCTAAATTATTTATTTATTTGGGATTTTTTTTCTTTATTATTTATTTCTGGTGAATAAATTCTGTGTTTTTATGATTACCCATCTGGTCTGGATAGTTTTGATTTAGGGGTGAAATTTATGGTAATTTTAGGGTTCTTGATTTGGGGTTTTTTTAAATAGTTATTAAAGTATGTGTTTTTATGATTACCCTTTTTGTTTTGACCAATCTGGTGTGGACAGTGTTTGATTTAATAGGGTTCTTGATCAAGATTTGTGGCTAAATTATTTATTTGGGGTTTTGATCAATTTCTGATTTTTTTCTTGATTACAGAAAGTGGTTCCTTTGCACACATGGATCTTGATTTCCAACTTCAAGTTAGCTTACAACATGCTCCGGCGGCCGGACGGCACTTTCAACCGTGAATTAGCCGAGTTTCTTGACCGCAAAGTCCCCGCCAACACCGTCCCGCTGGACGGCGTTTACTCATTCGACGTCATCATCAACCGCGCCACCGGTCTCCTCAACCGAATTTACAGATGCGCCCAACCGGAAACCGAGCAGCCCGAACCGACAACCGGAATCTTGGACCTCGAAAGCCCGCTAAGCACGACCGAAATTGTCCCGGTGATAATATTCTTCCACGGCGGAAGCTTCACGCACTCGTCGGCCAATAGTGCGATTTACGACACGTTTTGCCGCCGTCTCGCCGCCCTAATCAAAGGGGTGGTGGTGTCGGTGAACTACCGCCGCTCGCCCGAGCACCGGTACCCTTGTGCTTATGAAGATGGATGGGAAACCCTAAAATGGGTTCATTCAAGATCATGGCTTTTAAGCGGTAAGAACCCGAACCCGAACCCGAACCCGAAAGTCCATGTTTATTTAGCCGGTGACAGCTCAGGCGGTAACATAGCCCACCACGTGGCGTTCCGGGCGGCAGAGTCCGGTGTTGAGGTGCTCGGGAACATATTATTGCACCCGTTGTTTGGTGGGGAAGAAAGAACCGAGTCGGAAACCGAGTTAGACGGGAAGTATTTTGTTCGGGTTCAAGATCGGGATTGGTATTGGCGGGCTTTTTTGCCCGAAGGGGAGGATCGGGATCATCCCGCGTGTAACATATTCGGGCCTCGCGGGGTCGATCTAAAAGGGGTTAAGTTCCCAAAAAGTTTAGTCGTCGTTGCGGGGTTCGATTTGGTTCAAGATTGGCAACTGAAGTATGTTAAAGGGTTGGAGAATGCAGGGCAAGAAGTGAAGTTATTGTTCTTGAAGAAGGCCACAATTGGCTTCTATTTCTTGCCAAATAATGAACATTTCTACACACTAATGGATGAGATCAAAAGCTTTCTTAATAGATGACCCGACCCAATCCGACTCGAATATTAACTTTTCAACTATATAATATAAAAGAATATATATTATCTAACACAAAGCCTTTGACATTTTTACTATCTTATTATTAGTTTCCTTGCTTTTTTATGTGAATATTGTGCACTTTGTTTGTGTCTTACTAGGGTAAAATGGTAATTCTATTGATCAAATTAAGGTTGAAACCAACCTTAGTATGGATGTATGAAAGGGGGTGTATGCCCTTGTAGGGGTATACTGGTAATTTTACTTGGGTTATTGGCTTATTACTATATTGGCTATGGTTTCTAATGAATTTGATCAAATGAGGTGATGGGATCATTTCTAACTTTAGAAGACTATGGGTGTGGATGTTTTGAAGGGAAGAAGGCATTCATGTATGTTTTATTGTTGTTGAAAGTTGAAACCCTTGTAATGTTACTTTTATTATTATTAGTATTATTGTTCTTATATATACTTTGAATTATTGATGTAGCACAAGTGTATAAATGTTTGTTTGGTTTTTATTAACAATTAAGTGTAAAGCTTCACTTTTATGCCTCTTTTCTCTAGTGTCATTTGTTCTCTATGATTTTCTTTATTTTGGAATGTCTTTTTGTTATGATAGTGTTTAATATCCCCCAAACTTTATGCTATAAAAAAGGTGCATGATTTCATATGTATTTAGTCGTTTACTTTAGTAACAAAGTTCGTTACTTTCTTCGTATTGAACAAATGGTCTTTAGGTTATCATGAATGTGTGTCACTCATCACTTTATAAACCTTGTAAAGCCACGATCAATTAATTCATTCATCGTATAATTCTCAAATCACATGGTAAGACATGATAACAACGTGAGGTGAAAGCATGAAAGTTGAAAATCCCATGTAAGATACCCATGGATGTTTTAAGATATAATTTATCCCTTAGTTTATTATAAAATTCTATGATGATAAAAGTCATGGATGTTCTACGATATAATTTATCCCTTCGTTTTGGACAAAATTTTATGAAGATAAAAGTTTTAAAATAAGTCATTCTAGTGAAATTTTCAGGTCAAAGCATATAATTTCTTTCTTCACATCATGTAGTAGCTTGAGTATATAAGGATCTGGTTGAATCAGTTAGAAAAAAAAAATCACATATTTTAAGCATAAAAATATGAAAGAGAGAAGTTGTTTATGTAAGTTAGATGTATCATATATTCATATGTCCATTACAAATTAGACCAAAAAACATGGAAAAAGAAACATGAGAATTTGGTAAAGGAAATGATTGGCCAAATGAGGACCAGTCAAACAAAATCATTCGTTTCTTTTTCTATCTTGAATCTTTTTATATTGTTCTAGTGTTAGTGTGATTGATTAGCTTTTCTATTCATCTCCATGGGGTTTATTATGGGGTTTATTTTGGAATGTTGCGGTATTATTCTCAACCACAGAGTAATATGCTATTTGTTTTTTAATATTATTTTCTCGAGTGTCCATTATTTTTTATGTAAGTTGATAATCGAATGATAAGATACCCGAGGATGTTTTTAAGAATAAATCTGTCACATTCATTTTTAACAAAGTTCTATAAGGAAAGAAATTTTAGAAGAAGTCAAACTAGAGTCGTCTTCCTATTTAAAGCGAAATTTATGAGGTCAAAGCATATAATTTCTTTCCTCCCCTCATATAGTAGCTTGCCTCCAAAAGGATCTTGTTAAATCTTTTTATTAGAATTTTTTCACATCTTTTAAAGTTTAAAACAAAAAAATATGAAAGAAGAGAAGTTGTATGTTTATGCTAAATAGGTGTAGGTGGCCATTGCAAATTAGACCCAAAAAACATGGTGAAATAAACATGAGAATTTGGGGAAAGGAAATGATTGGCCAAATGAGGACAAGTCCAAATCATTCATTTCTTTTTCGTTTTCTATCTTGTATCTTTTGATATTGTTCAATTGTTGTGTGATTGATTGGCTTTTCTATTCAATTCATGGGGTTTGTTTTGGAATTTGGGATAAGTGCAAGTAGCAATGGGAGCAGGATTTGGCTTTGTGTCAATTCCATTGGTAAATCCAAACTATGCCCACTTGTGGTTGGGAGCTTTGGATGCAAACTAGGTTAGGGGCCACTTTTGGAATCCATAACAACCACACATCCCCTCACTTTTAAAAGTGTTAATTTTCTAGTATATTTGGTTTGGTTATACACAAGGAGTATAACATGTTAAATTTATGAATCATTACGCAATCTACAATCTATAATTTTTATACATGTAAAAAATATTAACCCTAACCATGACTTATTTTAAAATTATGGAAGGGTAAATTTTAGGAATCACCATTGTCAAAAACACGCTTAACACATTTCTCTACACAGGTTAAACGAGTTGACAGATCCTAATCAAGTTTTAAATGTGTTAATCGGGTTGTAATAAATGTGTTATACGAGTTATACACAATTACACAGCTTGGCGGAATGGCGGTTAACCTGTTTAATTAGACGGGTTGCCAGGCCAACTAGATCAAGTTTAACATGATCCGTTTTATTAAACAAATTAACCTGAACACGGCTCATTTATTAATCATATTAAAGATGACAACTTAAAAGTTGATTACTTTTGGACTCATTTACTAATTGAGCTCCAAATTTTAGCTCGAAAACGTATATAAACTTGACTAAATTTAGTTTTAGTAAACAATCTCAAGTAGCTCATAAACGCCCAACTGCCTTTGGGGGGGAGGGGGGGGGGCTATTTAAGAATATGGCTATTTTCTAAGTTTATTTCGCCATTAAGAAGAGAATACATGCGAGTTAAATGTTAAATTTAATAAAAGACATTTTCTTTGTGGAGGTGTAACGATGCGAACTTGGATCAGACCACACCGGCTGGGTTGGAACCGGAAAAGTACAAACTTCAAAACGAATTTTCTATAAGATTGATCTAGAACTAGTCTGATTCAATAGTCTCAGTTCATCGTTTGAATATAAGAATACGATGCATGGCTTGTTGCTTGCCTTTTATTTATTATTTTCTTATGATTTAAATCAAAATTTGATAAAAATGTTTTCAGAATGGTCATTTTTATCAAAACTAATTATTATTATTAAAGTATAGGATGTGAATATCAGAATATGTATCGAGTTGCTACTGAAGGTGATCGTAAACCTCTTTTAAGTGACGCATAGTCTTGCTTTTGGTTTGTGATCAGCTGAAAAAAAAAGGTAGATGCCGTAAGCTGCAAGCATTATACAACTACAAAATCTTGAAAGGGCTAAAAATGACGTCCCAATATGCAATTTGGTGTTTGTGATATGAAGAATAGTCGGGAAAATCAGGGCCATGAATGTTTAATTAGTCACACATTACAAGAATGACTTTAAATAGAGGTGGCAAAATGAACAGGTTGGTAATGAATAATCTTGGTATGGGCTAGGTCGGGTTCTTTTGGCTTGAAAACTATTTGTCCACAACTTTTTACACTTTCATTATTAATCTTTCTCGGTCAGCAGCATAAAGATAAGGCCTAAGTGTTGTACCACAGAGAATGACAAATGTGAACCCCTAGCGAACCTGGGTTTCTGGGACGCATTGATCCTACGAAGACGATGAAAGTGATTGCGAAAGTAAAAAGCAATTGATTGGATTAAGGTTGAGTCTCGTTGTGTGGGGTAAAAATAACTTGGTGGTTCACTTCTCCGGTCATTGCCCTCCTCCTGCGCCTCTCTTCTCCGATAAAAATCTTGCCTTTCCATTCAATTTCTTTCCTAACGTGTGTCGGTTAACAGACTGATAACATGGCAATATATTTATGCATATATGGTGTTGTACAATATGTAGTAAAAATTGTACGGGCTTGCTACAGTGAACTATGTGAGTAAACCATTTTAAAAATAAGCAATATGTATACCAAACACCTCTTCAGCGGTGAGTAGAGACTCTCTCTCTCGGTCAAGCATTTTATTGATAAGATCCACTGCATCCTCTGATGCCTTGTAAATCCTTTTTAGAGTCCCACAAAAGATGTGGTTTGCAAGGTCAAATTCTGATGCTGCATGCATTACACAATTACAAATATATTAAACATATTAGTTTATCGCGATACATAATTAATTTTTAAAAAGTTAATTAAAATTTAAAATCTCACGGCTAGAAAATGGAGAATGCCGGACAACAACTCATACAAAATGGCGCCTGCGCTCCAGATGTCAGCTTCCTTACCACAGACTCCTTTTGTGATTTCTGGAGCAGTGTAGGATGTGATGCCAATAGGTTGACGATTGATTTTTTGACCTAAATCTGAATGCTCGTATCAAATTAGAATATTACACATCAAATAACATACCAAATTACCATTTTATTTAGGTTTAAATTTAAACTGATTTGACCCTAAATTACCAATTTATTTAAGCTAAATTTTATTTCTATTAGTTTATTTACAGAATTGAGTGTTTATGTTAATTCTGACTAGTTGGGTGCCCAACCGATACGGCCGGATATACGACATGGGACGAGTAACCGGTTTCACCATGCCAATACGCGTGTGAGCTCACAACGGTACACGCTTAACCCGACGATAGTATCGTAAACGCGTCACACAACGATTACACGCAAGCAATCTGGTGTCGGTGTCACGTAACGCTGCATCGAACGTGTTTTGACCCGCAACCCGTTCTGACCCGACAATGTTCTAACCCAAAATCCGAAGTAAGTTGCTTTGTAAGTTGCATGAGTTTGGGGTTAAATAGTTATAAACATACCTGCGAACTTGAGAGCTAATCAAAGTCAATCAGTTTGTAAGTTGTGTTCTCCCCAGCATCCGTTAACACTATATTATCAGGCTTCACATCAAGGTGCATAACACCAATTTCATGACATGCCTAATCAATCAATGAAAAACAAGTACATGAACTGATTCCTTCGTTAAATCTGGATCTATGTATATCTCTTACATCAGCTACAAGCACAATAACTGATAATTGTTGCTTATATTCTCATTAATCCCTTCAACTTTAACACTCATCTCTTGATGCAAAGTGTCATACGGACCCAAACGATCGTGGCTCGTTTTAGTTTAAGAGAGCTCGAGATCGGCTCGTTTAGAGTTTTATTACTAAAGCTCGATCTCGGGTCGTGATAAAATTTTCAAGCTCAAGCCTCGACTCATTTATTATTCAATTGTTTAATTTATATATTTTTTATAATTAATTTTATATGTATTCATAAGTTTACATTTTATATATAACATAATATATATATATATATATATATATATATATATATATATGTAGGATTAGTATCATTTGAGAACTCTTAAATTATTTAAGAACTTGAAGGAACTCTTAATAACTAACGTTTTTTATAAAAATTTTTGTATGTTGATGTTATTTAAGTGTAGTTTTATCAGTTTTGACATCTATATTTACGATTACAATTATGAAAATTAGTTTTTTTTACGCATATCTATGTTTTTTTACACATATGTAAATTTTTATTACATAAATTTTACACATGTGTAACTTGTGATTTATATATGTAATCAAATTTTTTTTTATAAATATGATAAAGCAAGTCTCAAATAATGTTAATATATAAAAAAAGTTAAAAAAATATTTGGTTTTTAGGAGTTCCTAAAAGTTCTTAACTTTTTTTGAGTTCTCAAATGAAACTAACCATATATATATATATATATATATATATATATATATATATATATATATATATATATATATATATATATATATATAAGGGAGATTTCATTTAAGAACCCCTTTGAGTTTTAAGAACTTGAAAGAACACAGTGTAACGATTTTTTTTTCGAATTTTTTTTACACATGCGTAATATATGTAAGTTACATACACGTAAAAAAATTACAGAATTTTTTACGCACCGAGTCGACTTTTTACACATGTGTAACGGACGTAAAAGTTAGTGTAATCACTTACATATTTATTCTCTCTCCTACGTTGACTTTTTTGCCAGATTTAATCTCAACCACATATTCCAATCCATTTAATTAAATGTGTGGCCTAGAATTGAGTTCTTAAGTTCTTAAAACTCAACATGATTCTCAAAATATCCCTCCCCTATTGAGTTGTGAAAACCCATTTGAGTTGTGAAAACCCGCGAAAACCCTATGTAACATCGGTTTTTTTTTTGTTACATGTAATATATGTTGTAACATTTAATACAAAACATCGAAACATAAAAAAAAATGTTTTGCTATTTTTTAACATTTTTTTACTAATTTTTATATATGTTTTCAAGAAAGAGAAAAAGTTATATTTATATTTACATTTTTTATTTACTTTAATTGTGAACCACAAATTTAAACATTAATTAAAAACATGTGGTTGAGAATGAGTTTCTAAAGTTCTCACAACTAAAGTGGGTTTTCATTTTATACTTAGCCTATATATATATATATATAGAGAGAGAGAGAGAGAGAGAGAGTGAGAGATATTACTTATTTGATTTTTATCATAATTTTATATTAAAAATAAATATATATTCAAAATAATAAAAAATATATATATAAATAAAAAGCTCATTTAGGCTCATATGTCGGCTCAAGCTCGACATGTGAAGCTCAGGTGCGAGCTCGAGCTCGTTTAGACTTGGCTTGATTTGGGCTTTTTACGAGCCGATCCCGAGTAGCTCAGGAGCCGGCTTGAGTCGATCACACCCCTGTTGATCACCTCATATAATTGCTTGTAAAACTCAATACAAACCTCATCACTTATATCTTGATTTGAATCATTTGCCAAGACTATATCTATTTTATTTTAGGTTGAACTACTCTTTCACTCATGTCAGAACACATTGTGCTCAAACTTGATCTCAGTTTATATTTTGTGAATTATTTATTAACTTGAGTAAGTTCAACTTTCTGTATGTTTAAACCTGTTGCAAGATTGGTCGCTTAACTAACTATCGTATTATGACACTACAATTAGAAAAAGGGCATGCAATTGCATTAACTAGATAAGTACCAGTGGTGATACAAGTATAGAACTTTTACGTACGTACCTTGATAGCTTCAATTATATGTCTTATCACAGTTGCTGCTTCTCCTTCATTGAACGGAACCTTCTTTATCACATCGCAAAATTCGGGGCAGGAATGGAATTCTTCAGTGGGGGAAACCTTGTTTTCATCTGATCTAATAGCGTGCCACCCTCACATAACTCCTTGAGTATCACAATCGCATTCGTGCCACCAAGTGTATAGCCTCTTTCTTTTAAAAAGTTCGAAGTTTTAGTCTGTGTCTTGAGAGAGGGTCGACCGATAGCAGTAAGAGCGTCATGACTATATCCGAATGTTACTGGCGTGATAACATCTTTAACACTTGCCTTCTTTCCTTGTCTCTTGTCTGCCATAATTTTCACACAAAAAGGTACCTAAAACAAGCAATATATAAAGAATAAACAAGTGTGACAGATTTATATATCCTTAGAAACAAACTCATGACAGTGACCACAAACAGCCAAAGCAAACTATCCTTGAACACAAACCAATTACATATATACTATCCCATTCCCAACTCTGTTATGCAAAAGTTGGTCATGGATTCAAATCAAAGCCATCATTAACAATCAGTATTCTATATACACAATGAGGTAATCTGAAATGAGTCATAACTAGAATATCAGAGACACCCTAACACACACACACACACACACACACACACAAACTACAACCTGCTGCAATCCAATTAAGATACACCTTAGCACTAGGGATGTAAACAAGCCGAGCTCAATTCGTTTTAGTTTAAGAGAGCTCAATCTCATGTCGTTTAGAGCTTTATTTCTAAAGTTAAAGCTTGGTTCATGGGAAACTCCTTAACTCATGATCGGTAAAGGCCTTAAGTTTTCAAGCTCGACTCGTTTATTAGTATGAGTAATTTATTTATATACTTTTATAACTACTTTTATATATGTTTATCATTATACATTTTAAATATAACATAATATATATTATTTGATTACTTTTATCATAATTTTAAATGTAATAATAAATATATGTCTACATATATATTTAACAAACAAAATTATATATATATATATATATATATAGCTTGTTTAGGCTCGTGAGCCAACTAAAGCTCGATATATGAAGCTCGGGCGCGAGCACGTTTACTAACGAGCCAAGTGTGAGCTCGAGCCCGTTTAGGCTCGGCTCGATTCGAGCCAACTTGAGTCGTTTACACCCCTACTTGGCACACAAATGTTAAGATGCTCATTAAACCTTCAAGATCTATATGCATGATGCAAAAAAACTATCCTGAGGTTTTCAAAGCTTAAATTCCAGAAAATAATTACATTCCAAAACTCATATACAAAATGTTATTAAATCATCAGCATCCTAGCTTACTTTCTATACAGTATACATTACAAAACTTGATAGAATTTCTAAAAAACATTCAAAAGCTAGTAAAAGGAAATGACCTGAAATTAGGTTCTTATGGAGAAAGGATTCCGGTTGAACATGCACATACAGATATAGAATCAGATCAAACATATAATTACACTACATACAATGAAGCTTAAACACATAATTAGTCTACATATGGTTAAATAATTAGGTACTCGATTAAGTGGTTGTGCAAATAACTATTCAACTTGGACATAAGTAGAATCTACATTAAGATGGATCAAACATGCAGTGAGTTAATATCTACAATAAGATCAAACATACAATCACACTACATACAATGACGCCCAAACACATAATATGATTAATAATAACGTATTACTTGATCTCTCTAGTTAGGATTAAATAATTAACTATTTAACTTATGATTTAATGATTACTCTACTTGTAATAATAATAATAAGTTATACAAAGAGTAAGTAAGTAAGTAGGTAAGTAAGATCTAGATTCAGCATCGTTGCTTTTAGACAGTGTGTAGTGGGGCGGTAGCAAAGAACCGGGGGGGGGGGGGGGGGGGGGGGGGGGGACGATAAGAGGGGCGACAAATATATGTCGCCGGGTTTGAATTTGGAAATAATAATTTTTTAATATGTTGTGTGTGTAATATATATGTGTGTGTGTTGGACTACAACACCACTGCACCTCTAAAATGAAAAATCGTCTATTTGCTAATATAGTGCCACGTGTTGAAAATCACTTTTTGTAACCCTTCACTACACATTGTCTTATAGCCTTATGACAGGTTAAATTTTTAATAGGTTGAACATATAAAAAAAGCATGCAGGTTTGTAACTAAATATTATTGAACACCTCGATATCCATTATTTATAATCTAACACAAGATTTATACCCACTTTTATTTATAATATCAACATGGCAATTGTATCAAGTTACATATTAGAGTATATACTTTTATGCCTCGTCGTCTACTCTCATTTATACATTAACTTTTTTTCTTAATTGGCTTGTTTCTCACGTGCGTTGTTTTTGGTAATGGACAGGGTCGTCTTTGAAAATCTTTAAAAATTTAAGGGCCCGTGACTAGTAAAAAATGGGCCTCCAAAATATATACTCATTAACTTCTATATAAAAAGTAAATAATACGACGATAATTATGATAGCAATAAACAAAACAAAAGTATAATAGTAAAATAGTTTAATTTAACACTTAAACGAATGTTGAATTTGTCCTACCTTTTTTGATTTTAAATCAAAAAGTCTTTTTCTTTTAATATATATAAAAAAGATGATATGATATTAACACGAGTTCTAACAAGAATGAAACTCATGCCATAGGCCCTATTAATGAAAATGAAAAAAGTAATGGTTGTTTTATCTTTTTTAGTTTAGATTGAATATTGGACCTAAAACTTAATGAGATTTAGAATTACTTTAAAAACAATTAAGAAAATAAATGGTAGATGCAACTCATGCAAGATTTGAACATGTGCATGTCATTTGGTTGAGGAGGGTTCTACCAGTTGAGCTAGATCAATATATTGAACCATTAGGATTTGTATATTATATATGTATATATACTAGTCAGGTGCATGTACGATGCATTGGTGTAAGCAACCAATGTTAGTATGCTCGTAACCTTGGTACGTGTGTAACCCGACGATGGTATGCGTTTAACGTGGCATCAGACGTGTAACCGGTGTCAGTAAGCGCTTCACAATGCCTATACCGAGCAACCCGATATGTATATACAATATCATCTGCGTGACGGATGCATGAACGTGCATTACCAGTGACAAAAATCAAGACGCAAAGATGAAATGTAAAGTATTTTCAAATAAACCGCTTTTTTAACACAGCCCGTTTTGCGTCAGCCCGTTTTGACGCAAAACCTGTTCCAACAACATTTTGACCTGAACCCATCCAACCCGAACCAAATTAACCATCAGCCCGCTCGACTCATTGCTGGTACAAATTGGTAATCACGTAATACGTTAGTTTTAAAATTAATAAACTATAGCAATACCATACTCAAATTAAAGAGAATAAAATTCTTGTTTTTATGGTGATATTGTTTTCAAAAAAATATTAACGTATGAAAAAGTTATTATCACACCCTGACTCAGGCCTAGGTACGACGTCCCGGGTTGGTACCTGTTTTGTAAATATATCAGAGTAGCGGGTTCATTTGAGCGGAAGTCTTATATATTGAAATATTAATTTACATTGCAAAATTCTTGGGAATTAAATACCCAAGTTTCGGTTTACAAAACAGTGTTATAATATTATTACAAGGATTTATATATTCAAAATAGAGCCATCTCGAGCGATCTTCTATTATGACACCAAATCCTTGTATATCCAGTACTAGCATCTAGTTAGCTGCATGGTGGGAAAAACACGTCAGCTATATGCTGGTGAAACATTGACTCGATAAAACAATTTATAACAGTCGTTAAATACAATTATAGTTTTCTGTTCACAACCTCAGTAGGAATGCCTGTTATTCCCGGAATTTGTATCACTGCCCTACACACACAATTCAAAGGTTCCCCGAGTACATAGCCCCTGTTCGGAGACAACCTTCCCCTAGGCTATGTGACCCTGTTGGAGAACTGGTTATGACTGACTTGGTTTTGTATGCCAATTATCAGCTATGTTTGGATCCAGACACATGTGTATTCGGTCTGAGTTGCATTTTATTATCTATATTGTATTATAACGGTTTTAGAGACATAATCTCATGTAAACATTTATCAGACTCTTTGCAATAAACAACCAGTCTATTACGGGAGTAAATCAGTTCAGACCATAAAAGGTTAACGTGTTCACCTTGTGTTGTCAGATCGGTGATATCAGAACTTCTTTCCTCAGTATGCTATTAACCTATATTTGAAATAGCTATGTATCAGCACCTTGATGGTGTTTCTTGATTAATCAGCAGAATTGAAGTCTGATTCAGTTCAGCAGACTCGAGGTCTAATCAGCAGACTCTTAGGTCTGACCTAGCCTTAGTATAGTTATAGTAGTTTATGAAAATATACTTTTGTAATTACATATGACGTTTGGGATAGCACGCTTTGGCCTAATAGAGTTTATCACGTTGGCAAACTTCTTCAGGTAAGTAAACGGGTCTCGCGGTTGATTGAGATTTGTACGAATTACTTACCTTAGGCAAGAAGAGTCTACTAATGATATCCACCCTCCAGTTACTACGTGCCCATCAAAAATATAATTTTGATAACATTACTTCACGTGGAAGTAATATCTTTACTTTGTAAAACTTTATTTTGGAAAACATTTACAGTTTAACGACTATACCCTTAACTACATTCTAACTATATAGTAAAGTAACTTAACCATAATCCTACCTTAGTCGGCTAGTCAAAAGTAAGAACTAAGAAAAATTGGCAGCATTTCAGCTCGTGCTTCGTTTAACAGCGCAACAGATCGTTTACAGCGTCTCGGCACCTCGTTTCTTCGTGGAATCAAGCCCTTGGAACCTTGGAACACCTTGGCACACTTCCTTAGGTTAACTACGTGAGAATGAAGGTGAAAATGGGATGAAATGGCTTGAACCCGTGGCTGCCTATTTATAGGTGATTTTTGAGCATCTTCGCTTCGCGCGACGATGCTTCGCGTCGCGCGAACCGCCTCCAACGCCACAATTTTGCATGTCAATCTCGGGCTGACACGTGGTAGGCCACGTGGCTTCGATTACTTTGCGTCGCGCGAAGTTGCATTATCCGTATTATTCGCGTCGCGCAAAGTTGCCAAACTTTGAATTGTGTGCCAGCAGCTTCGCGTAGCGGGAAGTTGTTCAGTGTTATCTTCGCGTCGCGCAAAGATGCATGGAATCTAAAATTTTCTTTTTCAGTCCTTTAACTTTCAAATTTGACACTTTTAGCCCAAAATTAAATGGGGTATTTTCACGGTGTTACAGTTATGGCCGTTTAATAGTCGTTGGGGTAGTTTGTTTTGATTAAGGAGGTAAAGGTGTAACTATTATTCAAATTAACAAAAGGTAACCAAAGTTAAAGGGTAAAAAATGTAACTATTTTAAATAAAACTAAAGAAACATGGGATTTAGAGTAATAAAGACTATTTTGCTCTTTTATAAGGTTGTATCATATGCTTTATGGGTTGTAAAACTCTTAAAAATTTGGTTTTAATTTTGCCCATTGGATTCTCTTTATATATATATATATTGAAAAGTGTGTATATTATATATATATATAAATGCTGAAAATTTCTATGGGCCTCAGAAACTATGAGCCTGGGGCTGTAGCCCTCTATGCCCTCCCTATGGGTCGGGCCTGGTAAAGAACAAGGGTGTGTACATGTGTGTTGGTGTTAACTTGTTTGCAGTGAAGTGCAGTCTTTTCGTGTTTCAATTCGTGTAGAGTAGGGGCATATCCATATAAGAAAAGGGTGGTTC
Source organism: Bidens hawaiensis (assembly GCF_021521415.1). Taxonomy (NCBI): domain Eukaryota; kingdom Viridiplantae; phylum Streptophyta; class Magnoliopsida; order Asterales; family Asteraceae; genus Bidens; species Bidens hawaiensis. Next base: position 4,094 of record NW_027501263.1, on the reverse strand, counting down.
CGAGTTTCGAAATAATAGTTTATTTTTATATAGAAAATATTAAATGAGCCACCATGTTTACATTACAAGAGCTAGTGTAGCTGGTAAGCAGTTAGTTTTGTAAACTTAAGGTCACGAGTTCGATTCTAGTTTTCAGACGAATTTTTTGGATTTTTTTCTTTCTAATTCAGCATTATGCTCTTAGACTGCCCGTAGTGGTATAGTAATGGGGCTCCAAAATGTTGTGCTGGCTGCCAAGTCATTGTTCAAACACTACGAGTAATTGTGATTTTGGTGCTATAAATTTTCTCCGCCATGCCCTTAGCGGCCCTATTACCTTGCAATCAATAAGTTTCTTTTATGAAACTAAATAAGCAATCCTTGATTGAGGAACAATTACAAAGATTAAATTATAATTTGAATTCTAAGGAAACAATCTGTTAGGTGTTCAAAAGAGAAAGAAAAGAAAATATTTTAATTTCAAAATCTTCATTCTATTAAGACTTATTTTGGAGATTAAAAAAATAAAAACAAAAAATTACAATTTTTACACTATATACACCAATAACTTTAACTATTTTTACAACACCAAAAAAATACCGAACTATATATGCTCTACATCTCTCTCTTACAATTATGAACCCGAACAACCAAAACATACCCGTGATGAATGCTTTTGACCCAGATAACCCACTTTAAGTAAACATATGTGTCGCGAATTTTATCAAGTATCGATTGTTTTTTCTTATGTGTTTGTAACTTTTATTTTATTAAAATGTTCTAGAAATTTATTGTGTGGTTTTATTATTAAAATTATTATGTTTATAAAAACTCAGTAAATAAAAAAAGTGTTTGAGTAATAATTGCAATTGGTTAAAACTTAAAAGTTAAAACCACTACATTTAATTTAAGATGGGCTTTATAGTGAATTCATTTTTGCCTACATGGCGCCTTGGTGGCATTTTAATTGAGCATTAATTAAAACCACTACATCTTACAATACTAATAAAAGAAAATGTTGAAACTTAGTGTCAATCTCATATTTCACCCAATTTCTTATCTCTCATCTCATTCATTCTAGCTATTCATGGGTCATGGGTCAAAACTGTCTTGTCAAATGGGTTATAACACAGTGTGGACTATATTCATTATTGAATCAAATGTCATTTTCATACATAATGTTTGAACAGACCTTATATATTTATTATTGAATCAAATGTCATTTTCATACACAACTTTAGTACATTTTTTAAATTTCTTGCAAATCAACACTCAGTGTTTCCAAAATCATGCTATTTTAGTACTTTTCATTAACCCTGTTTGTTTTTTCCATCAAGTCTACATTAAATTAATTCACAAGTATTTCGAGAATCACAACTGAAATAACAGACCTTATTTATCTTTATCATTTGACAAAACCCATGTAATACACGGGTTCAAAAGCTAGTATAGTGATTTTATAGAACACATAGTACACAACTACGTTGCCTCTCTCCCCTCTCCAAACTCACACACGGCTACCATACTATCGCCGTTCTCCGACCACCACTGCTGCCTGCTACTTTTCCGGCCGACCACCCACCTTCTGCCTTCCTCCAATCCTTCTCCTTCTACTCTTCCTCGAAGCTCGAAATTGTTCTTGTTAATTGTTCTTGATGTTATTAAATGTTAAGCTATTTGTTAAATTTTAGTTTTAATTTGTTAGTTTGTTAGTTTTTTAATTCGAAAAGACTATTATATTTATATTATGTGTTTTTTTAATTTTTAATGACGATGTCTCTTTTATTATTTTATCGTATTTTTATTATGTAACGAACTTTGCCCGAATTTTTATTATGTAACGAACTTTGCCCGAACCATCGAACCAACCCGAATCTCAAACCAACCCAGAATTTTTTATACCCGACTCTATGAAATTGAAGCATCTAAACGTAGTGCATCACCTGAAAAAAAAAATCCTAGATCCGTCACTTGTGTTGTGTAGAGTGTGTTTTTTTTCCTTTGTTGGGGTCGGGGAGTCACTTTAAATAATCATGAATTCATACAAGTTTTTACTTGGAAAAGGCAAGTCTCAAAACTAACAGGAAGCACGCTACCAGTGCTAAAGAATGAAAGAGACCAATATACAACATTGGTTTGATCTATGGTATAAATCACAGACAATAATATGTGGTTACCAAGGGATCCCACATGGGCGTTCAAAAGCTAAAAGACAATGGCTTAATGCCAGAATGAAGGCCTTCAGGTAAAAAAGGGTGCTATTAGGGACACCAGACATCTCCCTATACGCCTGGTATACGGCTATACATGAGGTTATACGGGGCCCCTATACGTCTCATATAGCCCTATACGAGACGTATTGATGGGCTTTTTTTTTCAGCAAAATAAGGCAATGTCCATAAAATTCCCCGTACAAAATACAAGTACAAAAGTCAATGTTGATACTATGTCGAAGGTAGGCCAATAGCAAGACAAATAAAGATGGATGATGCATAGGTATGTTTGAATGAATCTAACAGGAAGTATAATAAAGAAGCATAAAACTTAGAAGACCCAAACTTGGGAATGGGAACCAATTATAATAAGGCTGTTCTAGGGACACCCCGCACCCACCTATACGTTTTATACGGGGGCTTATACGGAGTCTTATACGTCCTGTATAGAGCTATACAGGGGGCTATATAGGGCCTATATGCCCCGTATAGCTCTCTACGGGGCGTATAGGAGGGTGTCCCTAGTAGGACCCTTACAATATACAATTACAAGAATTTCTATCAGAGGCATAGCCGCATAGATAAAATATGTATGTATTTTGATAGGTAGTAAAGTAATTTGGCGAGGCCATGCTATAGGGAGATTCAAAAAAAAATGGAGGAATTCACTTTAGTCTTGTTCTCAGCTTCTGGTTGATTGAAAGTTCGTTCAGCTGTTCAAAAAAACCTCAAAAATATTATACAAACCAATAATATATACATACATACATTTTTATACGTTTATCTATAGAGGTTGAATCTAATACCAAGTTGATTTCACATGCAAACGATACGAACTGAATGATAGTTTCACACGGTATTATTTTGGTAAATAAGATCATAGCATAACTCAAAAAATAAGTAGTTGATTTAATTACACTATATAATTTAATTACAGTACATTATTTACAAATAGAGTAATAACAAATGGAGTAATTAAATTACACTACTTGTAAATATATAGTGGGTAATTACGCTATAAATATGATTTCCACTCATTTACCAAAATGTCGTGGTCTCCAAATTTGTTTCAGTTCGCACAATTCACACCTATTTTTTGTTTGTAGGTTAACTTTATATGCGTGTGTGTTGTTTTTAAATACTTATAGCGAGTGTTAGGTTATAATAGGAAGTATGATTTTTGTAGAAATGATAAGAAGTAATATATTGATTTTAGAGATGGGTGATTGTGATTAATTTGGGTTGGAAATCAAGTGTGAAATATGGTATAATATATTTGTTGACTTTCTCTCTCCATATGTAAGACACATGCCAATTTCCCTATCATTTTAAAACGTTAATAACTTTTTTATACAACATTTTTTTATAAAAAGAATATACCATAGTAACGAAAACTTTTATCTTTTATATGAGTATATTTTTTGTATATAAAAGTTAAAAAATAGTGGGTTTTTTTTTACAAATTATGTTATACAATTATGTTTTTGTATAGTGTTTTTTACATTATGTTTTTTTTCATGGTTTTTTTATAGTGTTTTTCATTTTCCATTAACATAATTTTTTTAGGTGAAAAAGAAGATTGTGTTATTTAACATAGTGTATTTTTTTAATTGTGTTTTATAAATTGCCTTTTACTAAGTGCTTTATCAAATTGTGTTTTACAAAATTGTGCTTCAACATAGTGTTTTTAAGTGAAAAACTCAATTATGTTATTTTTATTGTATTTTTTCATTGAATAGAAATAATGGTGAAAACGCAATATGATATTTTATTTATAATATTTCGTTGTGTTTTAACCTTATCTACCAAAGTTGTGTTTTAACCTTATCTACCAAATCATTTAACCCTTCCGGTTTTAATGATTTTCATCCTATAAATCTCATCGGGTCTTTAAGTAAAGTC